>NW_016690238.1:1055801-1114718 GCF_001604755.1 Lepidothrix coronata | reverse complement strand
CAGCCCGCTGAGGTCAGCAGGAACAACAACAACAGGAATTTCTGAACAAAAATGGCTTTAGAAACTCCAGAGGCTGTGCTGGAGTGTCCTGTGGGCAGTTCCTCCTTGGCAGATTGTAGAGGGGGAGCTGCAGCTTCAGGTGGCACTTGGGTCCTGCTCCTGGCTCCCGAGGATCCGAGGTTTGCAAAGGGGCACAGAGGGGAAACAAGGAACAAACAAAGCCAAGGAGCACAAGAGAAAAAAAGGCAGATGGCCCATAAGGGCTGTGCTGTGGCTTTTTAAAGAAGGACTTGGGGGATTTAAAAAAGAGAAATTAAAGTCACCTCCTTCATCCTTCTTTTCCCTCCCTTGAAGGCTCTGGAGAGTTACAGGGAGGGAACAAAGGACGGCAACCTCGGCCGGTGACAGAAGGAGGGTTGTGCAGCAAGGCACTGTGCAGAGCTCTCCCAGGCACTGTTTGAAATCCAAACAGCTTCCAGCCCACTGAATGCTTAAGCCATTTTCCTGATCTCTCAGCTGTTCTTCATTGAGAACACAAGCAGGTACTTCAAAGGAAGAAAGCGGAGAGGAAAAATAAACATATAGTAGGAATAACCAAACCTGTGTTTAGAATCTGTGTAACAGCAGGGGAAGCAGGGTATGCACACAGGCTCCTCCACCTTCTCCCTCTCAGTACAGGTGCTCTAAAAGAAAAGGGATTTTTAAAGGGAAATTATATTTACTCTATGAGAAGAGTGTCACAGTTTGGTGAATGATATCACCTGGCTACCTTGGTTAATAGTACCTGATGTATTTTCTGTGAATTCCTCATTGTGGGCATTTTTCCTCTGGGATTTCTTATGTTGACAAGCCCTTCATCAGAGGGGGTACCTGTGTGTGGACATGCATGTGCATAAGTGCAAGATCTCTCTACTGGCCATGTAGAAACTGTTCAGGTATCACAGATTAAGTTGGTCTAAGCATAAAACATCTCATATCTGATGGAAATAGATCAGAAAGAACAGAGGGAAATAACTAGAAAATACAGGAATGGGTTAAAAAAGCCATTTGGGGTCCAATCCTTATCTACTCTAAATTCACATGGACTCTGTGAGGTAATATTTAAGCCATCTACTCCCACGCCAAGTTACAGCAGCTCCTTCCAAACATCCCAGACAGTGCAGAGAACCAAGAATAAAAACAAGATAACACAGCGATAGCAGAAATAAGCCGAGCGTGTCCTCTGACCACGTGCCCATGAGCCACGTGGGGCAGACACAGTGTCAGCAGTTGAGCAACACGGTGAGAGAGTAGATCTGGACAGATGAGATCCACTTCACTTTCTCTTTCATTTATACCTGACCAAGAAGGGGGAAGGAGCCAGAGCTCTTGTCCCGATGTTCTGTCAAAAATGAAATGAGGTTACTGGTCTCCTGCAAGCGCCGATGAACATCAATCACAAAATCCTCATCGAGGCACAAAACACAGTCCCTCGGTGTTATTAGACAGCAAGAATTAGAAGTTTATCAAGCTGGAAAGAGCAGATCCTCGAGGGAGAATGGATTTCATAAGCAAGCAGCAAATCCTCCTCCAGGCACCTCAGTGCGACTTGCGAGGCAGCGAGAAAATGAAAAGAGCTCCTGCCTAGAGAGAAACACCCAGGGAGTGCTCCCAGCAGGCACCTCAGCAAAGGCCCTCGGCGGGATTGGGTGTCAATCCTTCCTCGCCTCTTCCTGCTTTCCCGAAGCAAAGGGGGAAAAAAGACAGGGGAAACAAAACAGAGAATGATATTTGCATTGCTGCTTATTTTTGCCCTGCAAAACAAATCTGTATGTGCTGGAGAAAAGGTTTCCACGGGCTTGTCACAAAACCTCTGCAGTTGGGTATGTCAGTCCTGGCTCAGGACAGGCTGGAGGCAGGAATATCAGCCTGACACATCACACAGAGGTGCATCCCCAGAGCTCTCCAAGGACCCAGGGCTGGAACAGCTGCTGCTGAAGGTCAGCAGAGGCAAAACTCAACTGCATTTCACTCTGGTAATCCCAATTTGGATATTGGAACCTGACCATGGGGAATGAAAACAGGACTGAAGCATTTCTTTATTCCAAGCCTTCCTGGCTGCCTCGGAGCGAGTCCCACTCCTGGAACAACCAACGACAGAGGGACGCAGAGCAATGAGGGGTTTGCCCCAGCTCCTCGCCAGTGGTGCTGGAAATCCTTGTATTCCCAGTCCCAGAGACCACTATCATGCCCTAAAATGTCCAAGTGCACGGAGAGAGGGGACAGGTCAGGGTTGGGACCACTGAATGCGGGAGACTTGGGGATGAGCTGCACCATCACCAACTGCACCCCTAGTCACCAGGGCCCTCTCCAAGTCCCCATGTCCTGCTTAGATGCTCAGGAGGCAGACGTTTAAAACTGCCACCCAGAAGATGTGCTTCCCTGCCACTGTTCACATGCTGACACCCCTTACACATCCACTTTGGAAATAAATATTTCCATTTTTATTAAATAACCCACAGCATCGACGGGCAGGGGTGAGCACAGCCCTCCAGGCCAGAGCTGATGGGCACAGGCACCTTCCAATATGCTGCTGGAACGAAGGCAGCAGGGGAACACAACGTTTTGTTTAATGAAAAAAAGCCCTGCTTCGAGCTTCTGAAGGGTTATTATAAGCTGTGGTGTGATGGAACTCGAGACATAAGTCTCTTTATATTTAATAATACATGTTATCGATCTTTTCCTGCGGAGAAACTTCAATGAACACCTTTTTTTTTTGTTTAAATCTTTTGTTGCGGATATTGATTATTCACTGAAAATCTAAGCCCCAAAGATGTGGCCAAATGATTTGACAAAAAAAACCCCTCTGATTTCTGCACCAAAGCAGACGTTTCCAAGCGGGGACAACCCTTTTGCTGTGCAGGATCACAGCGCTGACGGTGAGTTTATAATTAGCCCATACAAATGCATATGCAAATGCACATAACTGCATTTCAGAGGGAACTGCTCAGCCCCTAAAGCAAAAATGCAGCTACAATGGGAGCTAGAGAAATGCAGCAAGTATTCTGATCTTAGCAGATCATTAAAGCAGATTAATCAAACTTAATTTATTACCCAGGTTCCCAAACTGCCCACAAAGAGGCTCCCACAACAGCCCACTTGAAGGGCTGTGACATCCAAGCCCCGTCTGCTGAGGAGGCACCACTCCCTTTACTATCAAATCGCTTTCTCACAGAGAAGATCCACCAGCCAATGACTCAAACACCTGTGCTTTTATACCTGATGCAACATGAAGGTGCCATCGTTTAAAACACGTACTTATGCTTCTTTAAAATGCCAGATCCCCTCCTGCGTCCTGGCTGTACCGCAGGTCTGATGGGATTTATTCTCCGAGCCGGAGGGGGTGGTGAAGCAGATCAGAAGACGGGGATTGAGATGCACGTGAGACAGAAGGAGGCAAAGAGAGAGAAAGGAAAGAAGACAGATCAATTAAGGATCTGATCCCGGTGAGGAAACAAGCCCAAATATGTCCCTAAAGTTCCCGCCGCCGGCCCACAGGCGTTAGCAATGGCAAAGGGAGGGACGCGGTGCTCTGTGGCAGGAGCCCAGCCCCTGTTACAGGGCCGGGGCACAAATCCCCAGATTACAATAAGGCAGCTTGAAGGTGACAGATTCCATTGTTGAAGGTGATAAAATTCCACGTGCGCGCTGCAAAACAAGGGCTGGAGCTGAGCCCGCGGACAGGGAGGCAGCGCCCCGGGCAGCGCGGTGGGAGGGTTCTCCTGCTCGCCTCGCCCTGGAAATCACTGGAGACGCGCCCGGGTGCCCGAGGTGGGTGACAGGTTTGCTCTTGCCTGACACGGCGCAGGAGAGCCGCTGTTTGGGAGCAGAGCCTCTGTGTTCCCACTCGTGCCGTGGGATGTGGCAGCGATGCCGGAGAGCGGCGATTCCTGGGAAGGGGATAACAGCACAGGGCACAGGGCAGGAGAGGTGAGGGAGAGCCAGGCAGGATCCTGCAGGATGCACGCGAGCAAATTGCTCACTGCACCTTCTCCTGCTCATGTTTTGTTAGAGTGCTCTCCCTCAGCTCCCTCAGATCTCCCATGGGGGTCACACCAGCACGGGCCCATCATGAACGAGCTGTCCCAAAAGCTTCAGGCTTTGTTTTCCAAAAGAACCCCCAAGGCTGTTACACAGAGAAAACACGGATCGAGCAAAAGGCTGACCTTCACTGTCCTTCACTCTTTGTGCCCACTTTGCTGCAGAGGCTCTGTGGAAGGGCTCGGCAAGGACAGGTACTGACTCCTGGTCACACAGAGGGGCAGCTTGGTCTGCCCCAACCAGGCTGCTTGAAATGCAGGAAAGACTCAGCAACAGGGACGTGAAAACAACAGGAAAATCAAAGCTTGAGACTAAAGGAGCAATTAGACGAGCCTCGGAATACATTTGAGTCAAATCAATCCATACAAGAATTTCAGTCACGGTGTGTTGGTGCCCACACTACTCCCTCCCTCCCTTCCTCCTCCTCCCCCCAACCCAGGCTCAGATCCAGCCTCTCTGTCTGCTTCATCAGAATATGCACGAAGTGCAGTGACAACACGTCTCCTAAGATGCTTTATCAGTTTTGCAAAGTCCCAGTTCATCCTCCTCTTGTGGATCCATTTACATATTGATGTATTTATTCCCCTCTCTCCAGGCAGGCCCCATGAGATTAAAATATTTTATTTACAAAGACATTGGGGTTGCAGCTCCTAACAATTAATTCAGCAGGATGGAACTTTGCCTGTGCTCTCAGATTGATGTGTGATCAGAGTGATCGGCCCCGTCAGCGATTCGGGCTCAGCCGGGGCAGGACTGGCTACACCCCATCCCTACAAACCAGTCAATAGCAAAATGAATTGGGGTGGTGGGAGGACCAATATGCAGAAGGGAAAGATAATGAGGCAGCAGAAGGAGTGATGGATAAAACCTGGAGGAGAAACTTTGCCAAGAGGGCTCACCTTCAAAGGCTGGTGCTTCAGAGTGGTTTGTGCCTCGTGGGGACTCGCAGGCTCTCGGGAGCTGCCCCTGCTCCATCTCACCCATCCAAGTGAGGTGCACGAGGCTGCAGCACGTGTTCCCGCTGGATTCTCTGCCTCCCACTGGGTGGAACTGGTCCATCAGAGCGCTTCAGGCTCCCTGAAACACAAGAGCTGAAAAGTCACCTGCCTGTTCAGCCCAGTATAAATCTGGCACACTATTGCCTCTCCCTAACAGCAACCTCGTGCGGCGCCGCCGTTCTTCCCAGCGTCTCTGACATTTCAAAATTATATTTAGAGACCTGGATGGGAATTTAGTCCTGAAGTTTTCTGCTGCACACTGTCATATAAATATTCCGCCCCGCCGGCCGTTGGGTCTGTCGGTGCGGAGCGAGCCCGCGCCGGTGCCTCTAATTAACGGGCTGAGGCAGCCCAAGGAAGGGCACCAAACACTGGTGGAACCCTCTTAAAAGTCAGCACGTGTCTCCCTATTAATTCTCACCCTGATCTTTTGCATGGCACTATCGCCAGGCTAATTAATCACCGGTGCAAGCTCCAGCATTAATTGGAACAATGAATCATTTTTTTTGTCTGTTCCTGGCCACTTTCAGCCTATAGGAATGTGGGTACTGCCGTTCCTGTAATAATTATTATAAATATAAAGCAGCAGCACACACTGCATTTGGTAGGCATTAAAAAAGACGTGGTATTTGGCCTGGAGCATTAACAATCTGGTGCGTGTTCAGGGGAGTGATGGATGCAGCTCTCTGACAGTCTGGAAATGTGCTCCCTGAATCACCTTAATTCAGGACACTTCATGAAGGTGTTGGGAAAGCAAAGGTTTTAGGAATCCAGTGTCTGGATCAACAGGCTTTGGCAGGTCTTGACCACTCGTGGCTTGTTGGGACTTCCAAAGTGCCCAGGGATGGGAACACGTCTCCGGGTACTGCACGAGGGGGAGGAAAAGCTGCTGACAGTGCTGCTCTCAGAGATCAGATTATAAATGTCTGAAGTGACTCAGGTGCATCCTGTGCCCTGCCCAGAGCAGCACCTCCATGCACAGTGCCTGGCTGGGATGTGGGAATGACGGGCTCAGTACACGGTCAGGGCTCAGTCTCCGTGTCAGGCTGGACACTCCAGAAGAGGCTTCAGGTGCTGGGGAAGACAAAGCCACAGAGAACAAAACAGAGCTTTTTAGGGAGGAAACAAAAGCTAAAATGTGAACAGCTATAAACCCCCAGTCTGTCACCCAAAGGACAGTAAATATTCCCTTTCCTTGCCAGCCAGGGGGCTGGGGAGGAGAAGTGGCTGAAGGAGAGCTCAAGGTGAGGCCCGTTATTTACTGCAGCTGATGAATAAGCAAACCAACCCCCACACGGTGTTTGCCTACAGGACAGGAAAAGCTCCCGAGTGTTCAGCAGGCTGGTTACTTTTCCCCTCCTGGGGTGTGTTTTACATCCTCTTCCAGCAAGACACCGTACCACCATTAATTGTTCACACACACAAAACACATGGAATTCTCCTTTACCTCCACTCAGACCCAGCAGACCAAGTGGGGGAGGGCTGGAAAAGTCACTTACCAAGACAGAGGTGGGGAAAATAATGTAAAAAAAGATCCAAAAGGATTTGTGTTGGGTTTTAAAAAAACGTAATACACTTCTCTGCGCCAGTGTAAAAGCACAGGCTTGTTTGAAGTTCCAAGGGAAGGCGGGAGCACGGGGCAGGAATTGGCAGGCTCTGATCTGGCTGCTTTTCCTTATTATGAGAAAATACACTCTGGTCTCCTTGTGCAAGGGTATGAATTCTTCATCTCATATTGTGTTTGCACAGAAGCGTGAAATACATCCTGAGCACGGGTCCCGTCCCCAGCGCACAATGCGAGAACAACGAGGGCACTGAGAGCGGGGACGCTGCTCTTGCAGGGCCCGGGCTCTGCACGGCATTCACCGCATCCACGGGGCTCAGGGGGAAAACCCGAGGCACGTACTTCCTCCCTGAGGCTCGGGGGCCCTGGGCTGCGAGCTGTGTCCCTGTGGGAAGCTCCCGCCTTCCCCTCTGTAAATGTTCCCCCCGCTGCCGCTGAATCACCAAATAATCGGGAGACCCGTGGGAAGGGAATTAAAGGGTGGTTATCACGCTGCCGTGTTCTGCTCACTTTATTTGTTTTAAATGACCATGAAAGCAAAGCGGGGAGAAAGAAAACACACAAGTGGAAACTTAATTGAGCTGCTGAAATGTCTTTAAAGGAGCATTATGGGCTGGATTGCGGTGCCTCGGCTCGCACTGGTGGCATTTGCTCACATGAGTGGGCAGCTGATGAGGCAGTTCAGGGGGACCCTTTCTCTAAGAGAGCTGTACCTCTCACTGCGGGTCTGGAGCACAGAACAAGCAATGACACCCAGCTCTGGGGTGCCTGCACATCCCAAAAATGGGCAGGATGGGACCAGTCTCCCAGCACCCGGCGTCGTGTTGGGCTACAAGGGTCTGAATCCTTGTTTCGTGGCAGGGTTTGCTACTCCCAGGGGAATAGCCAAGACCATGCTGGGGTACAGCTTTTCCAATGGAGTGCCAAAGACTATCTGCCCTGGCTACATCTCCCCCAGAAGCTCCACTTCTGGGCAGGAGGAAGGGGGAGCCTGCTCTACTCCGAAGGCTCCTCAGGCACAAGGTGACAAAACCAGCAGAAGCCACAAAGTGGCCTTGGTTAGATGGTGTCTCAGTGTGGAGGCTTGGGAAGGGCTCACAGAGGGGCCAAAGAGCCCACAGAGGATCTGTGGGCAGGAGAGCACTCACAGAGCTGGGCAGCAGCTGGAACAGGACAGGAGAGCGACCAGAGGGACAGGATTGCCACAGGAACAGGAGGGAACTTCCCCTGGAGGTGGGCAGCAAAACCAGACCAAAATGTGGGGAGAAGATCCTGGCAGAGAAGGGGGAGGAACTGCCCTGACCAACTGGCTGGAGCTGGAATGTAGGAGAAGGGGAGCAAAGGAAAGCCAAGATGTGGAAGGGCAGGTACCACAGCTGAGCACAAACCAAGCCACCCACACCCACGGGAGCAGTCAGGGTGGGACCATGTGGGAAAAGGGGGCTCAAGAGATCCAGTGTGGGAGCCCAGGGATCTGACAGGGAACCTGCTGGACCTGCTGGAGCAGCCACAACTCGTGCTAATCTCTGAATGGAACAGAAATTGCCTCTGGCTTGTTACACCCGATTTTATTATGAGTTCAATGTGCACTGAAGTAAAAAAAATGGGTCCCTCTCTAGTCAATCTTCTGCTGGATCTTAAAATCCTCTGACTTGCAGGAAACTATCAAAAATCCCTGTATTTTCATGTCTAAGTTCTGAGTCCTGTGCAAATGCAAACAAAGGCAAAGGGGAGAAGGGAGAGCTGAGCTCCTCTGCCCTGCCATGTGCATCCCTCTGACACTGGCCAGGCCCTGCACAAAGCAATGGATCAGCTCCTTTCTGATCCCTTTGTCCAGTCTCTTCCCCATTCATGGGCTGGCTCCAGCCCGGGAGCAGTTTTTAGGATGCCCTGGCTCCTGCAGTTCCTCCTGCCCCTGTTTCCATACTGATGTTTCCTCAGGTGCCTTCCAAGCCCAGGAAATCCCTCCCACAAGCCTGGTGTTCTGAACTCCAGGCAGACAGCAAGGGTGAGGTGAGGGTACACATCCCACTTTGGCTGGGAAGATAATTAAAAGGGCAGTCAGGGATGGGAAGGGGGATGGAGACCTTCCTCTGCACCTCCTGCTCCGCTGGCTCTCACTAGGTCAGCACTTTCTGGGAATTGCTGCGTTGCCAGATGTTGATTGGGCATCTGACAGGAGATGAATAAAGCCAATAAAGCTCTTATTTCTGGCTATAAAAACAATAATGAAAAGCAGACAGGGATGGGGGATAGGCTGCCCAAGGCTTTCCCAGGCCACACTGAGCTGAGTGTAGCAGGAGCTGCCTTCCCTAATTTCCTCCTGCCTGTAAGCCATGAGCAATAGCCCCGAAATGAAGCAGTTGGATGATATTGTGTAGAGTCAGAATTCCTTGATTCCTGTCAAAGGGACTCTCTTTTGTTTATTTTGCATGGCCTTTTCCCACTGGCAGTGCCAAGCTCCCCAGCCAACCCCACCGTGAGATCAGGACTCGAGGCCCAGGCTCTGCAAACCAGAGCAGCTCCTGTGTCTCCGTGAAGGCCAAGTCACCTCCTGCTCATAATGACTGTTCTGCCTCCAGCTCTGCACGAGGGAGCTCCTGTTCCTGTGCCAAAGGCTGCCCTGCTTCCCGGGCCTCTCTCCCAGAGGCACAGACGTGCCCATGCTTTCAGCTCCTGTGCAGCTAAAGACCAAGTTCTGAATATCAACCACTTCCTTCGCGCTCTGCTGTACCAGCCTGGGGATATTTGGCCAGATCTGAGATTTTGGGATGCATTTCTGCATAGAGATTTGCTACACAGCTGCTGGCACAAGAGCTGTCCTTGTCCTGACCACCAACAGCGACACCTCTCCTCTTGGGAAGCGCTGCAAAAGGGGCAGATCACAGAATCCTAGAACCACAAAATCATAGAATCCCAGAATCTCAGACTGGTTTGGGTTGGAAAGGACCTTAAGCTCATCTTGTTCCACCCCCTGCCATGGGCAGAGACACCTTCCACTAGCCCAGGTTGCTCCGAGTCCCATCCAACCTGGCCTTGGACACCTCCAGGGATGGGGCAGCCACAGCTTCTCTGGGCAACCTGTGCCAGGGCCTCACCACCCTCACAACCAAGAACTTCTTCCCCATATCCCACCTAAACCTCTGCCAGTGTGAAGCCAGATCCTACAACACCCACACTTCCCAAAGCCTGGGATTTGGAGGGTGAAGGGGATATTTATAAACAATTCCCTGGGTTTGTAACCTCATAACCTGTGATCTAAATGAGCTCCTGGGCTGCACCCTTTAGAGGTCCTAAACAACCCATAAAAAGGGTTGTTGGTGGCAAAGGTATCGTTTGTGGCAATCTTCCTGCCCCACTGGTGCCTGCACTGCTGTGCTGGGAATGCACTGACCTGTGCACACCTGGACTGGCTCTGGATAAGCCTGCAGATCCACCTCACTGCATGGCAATCAGAGCAGCCCTGCTCCCTGCTGGGTTCAGTGCCAGGTTGGCAACTGAAAAGAAACATCCCAAATGTGCATTAAGAGTTTTTGAGGTGGGCACCCCCACAAGGACAGTGTCCAGCCTGGCTGTCACACGATGGCATGAGGCAAAGGTCCACGACTGTGGTGAGCTGCAGCCCAGATCAGCTCCCAGGCACCTCCTAAAGCCAGGAACAGGAGCTCTTCTGAAACAACACCACCTTCAGCCCAGAAACTGCTGCAATCCACATGGGAAACCCTTCTGCTGGACCTTGGGAGGCCAAGGAGTTAGTTCCTGATCCAAAAACCAATGAGCTGCCTCCACCCCACAGGGCATGACCCGGTTACACTTGTGCAAACACCTGGCACCAGCAGTGACACACACACACCTATGCATTTAACACCTCTGGCTTCCCAAACCTTAACCTCAGTTGCCAGCATTATGGGCTGGGAATATATATTTAAGGTGGAAAGCATTCCTGGAAACTGGCTGTTCTTCAAAGGCATATTTACTGGATGTTCCAATAGCCACAACTCAATAAACATACAGCAATATTACACTGGGTAAAAATGCCTGGGATAAAAGGAGAGAGAAACTCTCAGTACCGTTCTCTTCAATATTTTTATCAATGATCTAAATGACTCTGTATAAATCCTTGTTGTGGGGAGGTTTGCAGATGCCAACAAGATTGGTGGGAGGGGAACAAGAAGAAGGACTGGACTATCAATACACTGGGATCTGACATGACTGAGACTTGGCCACATGCCAGTGAAACATGATTTAAAAAGTCAAATGCAAGGTAAGACATCTGAAACCAGAAATGCAGGTTACACTCACAGGATGCTGCCTCAGAAAGGAATTGTTTGGAAAAGAACTTGGAAAACATCACAGGGATCTGCTGTAGCCCTAAAGCTGCCACAAAGGGGGGACTCTGATCCCTGGGTGTTTAGAAGGGACAATGGATGATCCCTTCTGGCACACAGCTCCAACAACCTGCTGGAAGGCCACATTCAGGCTGAGTTCTTTCCTTCATGGAGAAAGAGAAAACACAGGAGCAGCTCTGCAAAGCTGGGGAATGGAGGCTGTCCTGTGGCTCCTGAAGGAGCCCAAGGCTGTTGGCTTGTCCAGGATGTGACTGAGGCAGGATCTGGTCACTGCTACAGGCACTGATACGGGGGATGGCAATTGCTGGAGAGGGCTTTGGGGAACAATGATTGCACATTTAACCTTGAAGCAAAAACCTGACAGAAACAGCTGTGCAGGCTGAGCAGCACTGGAAGAGTCTGCCAGGGAGCCAAGTGAAATGATGGGGTTTGGTGTTTTCCAGAAGGTGCTCTTTAACTCACCTTCCGGAAAAATGATACAAGTGGTTGGTTAGACTACGTGTGGCTGTAGGAATCCCTGGATTGCTAGACTGGAGTCTAGTCCTTGCACAGATTGTTTGGAGCAGGCATCTCTTTGTACCTGAAGGAATGGAGGAAGTGCTGTGGAACGGCTCGGGCACTCCTGAAAGATTTTTCCTGGCTGCCTCGAACTCTGCCCGATGCTCGATGCTCGGGGGATATTTCTGCCTAAGCCTCACTTACTGTAAGTTATATGACTGTCTCTTCCCAAATTAAGCAAACACAGATTCCCTCCTGCCGAGCTGAAAATCTCAGTATCAGTTTCTCCAGTCCTCACCAAATCCTCACCAGTCTGGCTCTGGAGAAAATGCATAAAGAACCCCCGTCTGCTCCGAGTTCCGGCTGGGGAGCTGCACGGATATCAGCGAGGTTTCAGGGTGTAACAGAGCAGAAACCAGCTCAGCATGCTCATCTTCTCAAGCTAAGTCTGTCCTTCTGTTTGGATAGATTAGCTCTTCCCTGCATTTCCCCCTGCTCAGGGATGCCAGCCTGGCCCCGGCAGCCGAGAGCCGCGAACAGCGGGAGGCCCCGCTTCATCCAGCACCAACTCCCACATCTCCAACAGTGCCGCCTTTTGTTCTCCTGGTTCCTGTCTGATCTCTTCAGCCCTGTCTTACATTCCTCCTTCAGGGCCCCCTCCGAAAGTTACTCCACAAAACAGGATCCTGCTTTTCTATTTCAAACCCCGGCCTGGCATCTGAGCAAAAATAAGCAGGGATCAATCATCGCCCCGACACACAGGGGTCCCTTTTCCACCTCTCCCTTGGCTTTTGGAAGATGAACTGTCACAATTCATCTGCTGCTTGGATATGCAGGGAACTCACGGACTCGGGCAGTGGGATACAAGGGGTGTATTTCCTGGATGAAAAATGAATGTATTGAAGAGAATAAACTGAAGGAGCTGATCTTACCTGTTCACCTCCCTGCCAAGCCAAGCTGGGCACTCGTGAAACAGCTGCTGGGTGAACTCCACTCCTCACCGCCCTCACTCGACGCGGTCCCACACAGCACAGCAGCTCTTGGCTCCTAAATTCCAAGTCATCAGTGGCAACTTTTCCACTTGCAGACTGGATCCTGGGTGGAGTACCAGGTGCAAGTGCTCTCAGCAGGTTCCAAGTCTGCCCAGACAGTGCCATCCCTTCCCTCGGGAGCTGCAGCGATGCTAATCATGGAACAAGCAACTTCCTGACTGCATAGTATTGCTTCCCTGGAACAACAGCATTTCAGAGTGAATGTGTTATCAAAACAATACACCAGGCTGTGCATGCTCAGATTAACTTTCACCTGCTGTTTGCAGCGCTGAGAGGCTGCTCTGGCCAGCTCCCTGACCCCTCTGTGCCTGTGTCGGTGTTTGGTTCAGTCTGGAGCCCCTTGGGGTGACTCTCCTGACCTTCCCTCTACTGCAATCACATCCAGGCTGCAGAACTGGATTCCTTTCAGCCATGAGATGAGCTCCAGAGACCCACACAACACACCCAGCTGCTACTGAATGCTCCAAGACACGGGGCCAGACCAGACCTAACCCAAGGAATTCCCCCCAGAACACACACAGTGGACCAGCACCAAACGTTTCACTCCCCAGATCTGTTCCTGTCACACCTCACTGCTTCCTCGTGCAGGTGTGAGCTCTAGGAAGCCTCTCTGCACCTGCCTGTCTCTCTGCAGAATCCCATGGTGTTTCCCAGACAGCTTGCACAACCCAATTAGCTAAATTTTCCCCCATTCCACTCCATTCTGGTTTAGCTAAACAAGATTCCCTCTATCCAGAGGTGGAAGGTTGTAGGCTTGGAGCTCACAGCTTACCCACAGTTGCCCAGAGAAGCTGTGGCTTCCCCATCCCTTGGAAGCGTCCAAGGCCAGGTTGGATGGGGATTGGAGCGACCTGGGATAGTGGAAGGTGTCCCTGCCCATGGAAGGGGGTGGAACAAGATAGTCTTTTAGGTCCCTCCAACCCAAAACATTCTGGGATTCCATGATTACCCTGTTGCCTGGGAGCTTTCAGAGGTCCATTCCCTGGAAGTGTGGCTTGGACCAGCAAACCTTCTCTAACTCACTGGCAGGCTCTGAATTAACAAAAAGCCAGGACTGAGGTTCAGGTAGGGAACTGTGTGTTCTGCTGGAGGCCCTGAAGGAAACAGAGTTGAATTCCCATAAAGGAATCACCGGGATCGTTACAGATGAATAATTATTTTGGATCTGGGAAGCCATGGTGGTGTTCATTTCCTGACGGTTTTTCCTGGGCTGTCGTGTAGGACCAGACGCTGTGCGGGACCAGCCCCAGCACATTCCCTGCTCCAGGGACAGCCTGGCCCAGACCTGCTCCTCCCCCAGTCATTTTCCAATTAGCACAGGGCTGTGGTGTGATGAGTAACTGTGGAAGGAGAGAGGGAATCTGAATTTGCCTGCCCTTAAACCGGTTACTGGGATTTCTAATGAGTGTCAAACAATTGCAAACCCTCCCCAACCACAATAACAGGTCCCTGGCCAGTGTCAAGTCTAATTTCACTAAACAGTGGTACCATTAAATTCCCCTGTGATGGTTGATTTTGAACTGGCAGTAGGAATGAGTTATACCCACTACACAGGGATTTCAGATTTCATCTTCGCTTCTACCTTTGATTTATTGAACAGATTTATTTTCTGGGTTACATTTTAATATTTTTGCCCTTCTGTTAATGATAACCACTGTCTGAAGGTTTGCACTTCAGTGTCGCAATGCTGAAGAAATTGGGAGTATCTGGGTCTGCTGTGAGTGTAACTGGCCAGGTTTAAACACTTACTCTGGCTCTGAAATACAGGTGTTCACTCCCATGGCAGAAATCTCAATTCAAAAGCTTCACACTTCTCCCAGAAACGAATTCTGCCTCAGGAGCTTATTTAAATCAGAGACCAAAATAGAGGAAAAATCACTCTCCTGTTATTTTCACTCTTCCCCTGCTCAGAGTCTCATGTGACAAATCAGCTGCTACTTATAGAACATCTTCCAAAGCCTGCACGTTGTTTCCCAGGGTGGCTGGGAGAGCCGTGGAGGTACCACTGTCACTGCAGCAGCACAGTCAGCACATCACTCTGAAAGCTGCTCCCACTTATCCAACACTGCTGGGCAAATGCTTAGGGTGAGAGCGTCTTAAGGACTCTAAAAAAATGTAAAAAATTAAGGAAAACCCTCTCTGTGTCCTCTTGCTGGTGATTCCTCCCCCCCTCCACACCCTCCAGCACAAACCTCCCCATCTCCACTGCAAAGACCCCACTTTGCACCTCCAGTTCTGCAACTGCCACGGAGCATCTGGGTCCAGTCAAGATCATGGTTTGAGTCTCCCTACATAATTTAGCAAGATTTTACTGCCAAAAAGTAATTTCCCTGCAAAGAAAGGCCAGTAAGTCTTGCCTGATCCCTTTAGCTCTGTATCATCTGCAAATTTAATGATCCAAATGCTGCGGTGCTGTGTAAATCTTTAATAAAAATACTACAGAGCCCCAGCAGAGGATCTGCTCCCTGGTCACCTCCTCAGTGACACTCACCCTTAGCTTCAAGACATGGCTCTGCCTTCCTCCCAGTATTTTACCCTTTTCAATAATAGATTATTTTAACCTACACTGAGGGAGTTTGGACCATAATCCATCAGGCAAAATTTTCTTAAAGCCTTGTGGGCAACCAGATAGATTTATACTATCCAGCCCGATAGTTATTTCATTAGCATAAGTGATCAAATTAGTCTGACATGATTTACCTGCAATATATCCATGCTGACTCACTCCCATTACAGGAAATTTATTCTTCCTAAAAAAATTCTGCTGCAAACTAACTGTAAATGAAGATTTCAGAAGAACAACGTTCATCTGGAATCTTTGCCTCCTGTTATTATTTCTGTTGTGAGGGAGCATGGGCATTTTTGGGTCATTTAGGGAATGGGCCAGACTAAAGGAGAGACAGAGGGTACAGGAACAAGTGGAGGAACAAAAGAATTATCTCTCCAGAGGGGGCAGGTACTGTCAAGGACACTTGACTCCTTCCAGAGAGAGACACAGAGCAAGGAATTAAACCTGGCACGAGACACTCAAAATAGGATTTCATCTGATCTGATTTTCTCTGGACCCTGACGAAGCACCTTGGGAAGAGAGAGAGGAGCAGGAGGAGGGAAGTCTGCTTTGGAGCTTCCAACCACAGACACCACCATCACCTTCTACATCTAATGAAACTACTGAAAAAACTGTTGCATGGCCAAACTATTGTCCCCAAAGGAAGAATGTCATTCCAGACATGTTGAGAGATGCCAGGAGAAAAGGAGGCTCAGGGGGGACCTTCTTTCTCTCTCCAACTCCCTGACAGGAGGGTGGAGCCAGGGGGTGTGTGTCAGGCTCTGCTCCCAGGGAAGGAGGGACAGGAGGAGAGGAAACAGCCTCAAGTTGTGCCAGGGGAGGTTTAGGTTGGATACTGGGGAAGATTTCTTCGTGGAAAAGGTTTTCAAGCTTTGGAACAGGCTGCTCAGGGCAGGGGTGGAGTCCCCATTTCTAGGGGGATTTAAAAGCCATGTGGATGTGGCACTTGGGGACATGGTCAGTGGTGGCCTTGGCAGGGCTGGGGAATGGTTGGACTCGATGACTTCAGAGGGCTTTTCTAACCTAAACAATTCTGTGATTTTGGGAGATCTTTCTCCAGTGAAGGAGAGTTTTGGGGGAGTTTGTTGGATTGGGGATTTAGTTGGGAACGATTTCCTTGCAGGAACTGGACTGAGCCCAGAGAACTGAAGTCCCCTGGTATATTCAGTCAAAACAAGCTTTCTCTTCTTCTTGACCACTCTGCCCTGTCAGCCACCTCCTCCCCCAGGGACCTCCTCTCCCAGGCTGCAGGGAAGCTCAGGAGGCCTCCCCAGCTATTCAGGGTACACAGAATTGTTTCTCACAGTTTCTTTACACACCATGGTGACTTGCAGGCAGTAATGTCCTTCCACACAGGGTTTGCCCACACCTGAATGCAGCTGCCAACCCTCCAGGAGCAGCCAGGAATGCTGCTGGCACAGTGCAGAGGCACAAAACTGGGGGCCTGGGGTGGAATTCCAGCTCTGCTACTGTCCTCTTGTGCCACCTTTAGGCATGTCACCTTCCCCTGGAGCTGGCTCCCCCTCCCACCTCCAGTCTGACCTGGATGTTTAAATCTGAACTCTTCAGAGAACAGAGCAACTCTTGTACCCAGAGCAACTCAGGGTCCACTGTGCAAAAGTGTCTAAATCTGCTTCCAACTCTTTTAGTTAAACCAGAGAATTTTCTTTCATTTTGCTCTTGGCTAAACATTCAGTTGAGATTTTTCATGCTGCATTTAAAGATGGGAGAGGAGGGAGACTTTTTATGAAGGCAGACAGTGACAGGCCAAGGGGGGATGATTTTAAACTGCCAGAGGGCAGGGTTAGATGGGATATTGGAAAAGAATGCTTCCCTGTGAGGGTGGGGAGGCCCTGGCACAGGTTGCCCAGGGAAGCTGTGGCTGCCCCATCCCTGGAAGTGTCCAAGGCCAGGTTGGACGGGGCTTGGAGCAACCTGGGCTAGTGGAAGGTGTCCCTGCCCGTGGCAGGGGGTGGAACGAGATGAGCTTTAGGGTCCTTTACAGCCCAAACCATTCCACAATTCCATGCCTTGGGAACTGACCACATTAACATCTGTAAGTTAATTTTTGTCTAGGGAAGCCTTCTGGTATTGAAGGATGCTCACAAAGGCCACTCCACAGGCAGCTGTTGGGTAACCTGTGTTACCAACTGAATCATTCCATTACAGTTTTAATTTCAGCTGTGTCCTTCAAGGCAATGAAGCTACAGGCAACATCGTGCTGAGGGCAAAGGGAGTCAAGGAATTATTAAATGATCACAGTTAAGAGGTAGAACAAAGGTCCAGTCATTAAAGCATGCACAGAAAACCAAGCCTTTTCCACTATGTAATCCTCTGTCAGGCCTCCCCACTGCTTGGCACAGTAAAATAATACAGCCAGAGATGATATTTTTTTCCTCCTACATATACTGTCATTTAATTTCTCAGGGGAAAAAAAAAAACCTTTCAAGCTCTTTAGTGTTTAAAAGGAAAGTTAACAGTGACAGGCACCGAGGCGTTTCAAGCCTGCTGTGTGGGGTCCAGGGATAAGGTGTGTCCTTGAGGAAGAACAGGTTCCAGTGAGGATCCATCCCTGACCAGCCAGCAGCCTCAATCCCACAAAATTCAGTGTGTAACTGAGCCTGCAGCACAAACCTGAGCACCATTGACTTCAAAAGCCTTTAGCACATATTTAAAATTATCAGAGGCTTTGATAACTTGGGACCTTGGTCAAATCCAAGGACCACTAGGAAACGAGGAGATACTGTCTC
Source organism: Lepidothrix coronata (assembly GCF_001604755.1). NCBI lineage: Eukaryota > Metazoa > Chordata > Aves > Passeriformes > Pipridae > Lepidothrix > Lepidothrix coronata. The sequence goes on along the minus strand of NW_016690238.1, from coordinate 1,096,858 downwards.
CAAGCACAGGACACACACATAGCACTCCATGTCAACCCCCTTAATTAGCACATAATCTGTACTCTACCAGGAAATCAGAGTCCCTTCTCCATCAGCACCATCAACGTCCTGACAGTGCTGCAGGAACTCTTCTCTTTTAATTACATGGAGCCAACCACGTGCTGTGTGATTAGTAAGAAAAATGAATTATTGAAGTAACTTGCATTTAACAAAAACTGCCATTCTGCTTGCCACTCAGTGCTCAGCCACCATAAAAAGATGTTCTTCTTATGCAGGAAAATAGATTTTTCCTGCTGCTAAGATGTCGCAGATTTGAGATTTTTTCCAGGCTTTTCAAACATAAAGTCCTGTATCCTTACCTAGATTCCAGGTCAGCAGTGACCAGGTGGCTTATCAGGCAGCCTGATCTCTGCAGCAGGTTCCCAGCTGGTTAAGAATTACTGTGAATGGAGGAAAACAACCTAAAAAATTACAGGGAAAATGACAGCCTTTCTCCTGTTTGACAGAGATCTTGCTTTTCCCTCTTTTTTCCCTTGTGCACGTTCATAATTTTGTAGACAGGTAATTACATGTCTGATATAAAGACCACCCCTCCTAGTTCACGCTTCAGAGCCGGCAGAATTTAGTTGCATTTAATCACAGCAATCACAGATGCAGAAATGCAGCTGGGGTGGAGGTGGAAGAAGAGCTCACTCACCCACCTAATGGAGGAATTCAACTGGGAGACCTGGAATCAGACACGGAGTTGCTGCTCTTGCCTTTGGCTTCATTTTCTAAGATGGGGAGGAACTGAAGCAACGCAGAGCCGGACTCAGCTCTCCCAAAAGACAGGGATGCAGGCCCTCCCAGCTCCCTGGGCAGCAGGTGAGCACCCCTGAGCAGGACTGCACCAATCTGCTCTCTCAGAAGGGTTCATTACCTGGGGTGAACCGAGACAGTCCCAAACTGGAGCCAGTTTCCTTCCAGCCAGCTCAGCACCTCAGCCCTGCCATTCCCAGCTCTCCCACTCTGGCCATAGCAGCAGCAGAGCCAGCCAGGCCTCCCTGCCCAGGCCTGCCCTTCCTTTCCCACGGAGCCCCACAGCTACATTCCCTTGGATGAAAAACTCCAACCAGGCAATGGCTGGTAGCCAGGTGGGCTAGTGAGCACTTGTCATTTGCGGAGGGCAGGAGTGAGAAACATCTCTGAATTTAGGGCATGGTAGCCCAATTTTCCAGCTTCCTCTGGGTGGACTCTGCCCAGGAGAGGAGCTGGTGCAGAAGAACAACATGGAATTTTCATAAGGACACTGGTCCAGAGGCTCCACTCAGTTGTCATCAGCCAGTCTGGGGAGGTCAGACTGAGAGCTGCACTGCCAAAGGCTGCCAAGATCAGGTGTAAATGAACAAATCAAACAACCAGAGAAAAAAGGAGGAGTGAAGTGAACAAACATTTGCTTTAACAGCAGCTTCAACTCACCTGGATCTTGTCAAAACACCTTTATCTCATCACCAGCACTGCTCGGCATCAGCGCCGTGCCATCCATGTAGGGCAAACAAACCTTCTTCAAGATGAGAAGATAAAAGGGAAGGGTGAAAACAGCTTGGCTGGTGTTCTAGTGACAGGATGGCCAGGAGAGAAAACTGATATTCCCTGTACAGAACCAAAGACTGGATAGGAAATGAGCCCTGAAATTACCATCAGATTTTTCCCTGTCTAACAGACGTTTGTTCTTGAGGTCTTCAGTCATTATTATTTCAGAGTTGTGCCTGGAAGCACCTCTTTCTGACACATACACACAGAACAAGCCAGAAATGCAAAACTGCTTCTAAGAAGCTCCAGCCCGGGACCCTCTCCCCTCTCCAGCCTAGAAAATCTGCTCACACCATTACTATTGTTACCACTTTCCCAGCACATACATTGAACATCCCTTGCTGTACTTTAAGGCCATTCTTGTCCTCCCACTACAGACCCATCCCTCCCTCTTTGCCAGAGCTTGACCAGGTGTCCTCTAACTGGCCCAAACACTCTCAGATCCTTCCATCTGCTCCCCAGGCAAGTGTTCCCAAGATCTATGATAGCTCTGGACTGCTGCTTCTCTCTCAGTGTGTGCACCTCCTGCCTCCTCACTGAGGCTCAGCCCACGCTGCACAGGCAGGGGCTGTTTTACAGATCTTCAGGTGCAATTTCTATTTTATGAACAAAAGAAAAGGATAAGAAATTAAAAGATCTGGTCAATCAGAGACATGGAAAAAAAAAACAAACACAGGAGCCCTGTCTCTGCTCAAACACACTCGAAGAGCGACAGCCGAAAATAAGCTTCGGATGGGAAGATAAAATCGGGAGCATCACAACTAAATTGGGATGTCTGGTCACTTTAGCTCTATCACAACTGCCCTGCTGGTGCTATTGAAGTGTCTCGAGCTGCCCTTTAGCAGCACTTCCCTTTCTGAAGCTGCCAGGGCCTTTGTTCCTCCCCAGAATAGTGTCCTGCTCATGCACACAGGGGCAGGGCAAGGTTGGACACCGTGCGCTGCATTGTACTGTCAGGCTAAATAGAAGCTGATGGGATAATAATTAATTGCAGTCTCCCTGTAATAAAAGACAAGACAAAGCCAGAGATATAAATAAAATCATCAAAGGGACTCACAGAATAGGAGCTGTGTCTGCATTTTGTGGGCAATTTACAAGCCAAAGGAAGGTTGGGAACCCAAGGACTGGAAAGCAATAAAAATCTATGGAGCCCTCACAAAACCGTGACAGCGTCTCGCTGATCTGTCTTGTTACCAGGCAGAGGTATAAATCCCCTCAACACCTCTGTTGTTTAAGGAGCTGGAACGGGAAGGGAAAAACAAGGCTTGAAGTGGGAGTGACCCCCGGCTCACTCAGCCCGAGCAGCGGGAGGTGCCCTCGGAGAGAATGGAGGGGACAGAAGGCACCCAGCTCCTCCAGGGCAGCCGGCTGGGCCGCCAGCCGGGAAATGTGGGCTGGGAGCTCTGCGCGGCCCGGAGCGCTTTGATGGAGACGTTTTTAACTCTCTTTGTACCAGGAGGGCTCCCTTCCTTATGGCCTGCACAAAAGCAAGCCCTGACCTGTAAGCTGCCAGCCCCAGCTGCCTGTCCCTGCTCCCCGGCTGTTGTCACCTTCAGCTCGGGGGGAAGAGGGGGACAGAGCCGGGGCTGAAAGGGCCCCCAGCACCGCCCCAAACCTCGAGCAGCTGCAACCTGGAGACATGGGAGGGACAAGAGAGAGGGGAACACTCCCCCTGCTCTCCCCACGAGGCTGTGAGAGAGGAAAACGGATAGGAAAGAGGATGGATACTAAGGGAGGGGAGGGAATGATTTGTCCTGGAACAGACTCCTGTTTAACGTCTCATTCTCACTGAAGTAAGATAAACAGGTGCCTAAATACAGCCAGTGACATGACACATCCCCCTGCTCAGCCCATCCTGCAGCTCATCCCACTCGACCTCCAGAGCAGAAGGACTGAAGGAAAATGATCAGGTGCTCTCATAAAAGAGGGAGAGACACAGCCCTCCCAGACATCTGGGCCAAACGGCTGCTGGTCCAGGCCTCTTCTCCTGGGAGATGGGCTATTGTACATCCAGCTCATCTCCATATGGCCATGAATCCCACCACAGACACACAGAGGCTTCCCTCATTCATCCCTAAAGTGGATGGAGAGGCCAGGCAGAGAGGTAAAGCAACGAGGCACATTCCCTGCCTCTACAGTAAAAGCTGTTCTTGCTAAGTGGGTGCATATCAGGGACAAGCTGGAAACACAGATCCCAAATCCCAGACCCATATCTGAGCTTTGTTTTGTGGTTTTTATTTCCTCTCCCTCTCTTCTTAAAACTCTCCTCACAGAAACTTCTTCTTTGGCCAAATGAAGCCAAGGTAAAGAAACAGCAGCTAATTGAAATGAACTGACACTGCACAATATCCCCCCCAAGGCAAACACAATCCTCTTCCCAAAGAACAAATAAGCCCTCAACTAAACAACAGCTTCCTTAATGTAGCCAGCTAAGTCTTTCTTCCACCCCACACCTAAACAACAAACAAAGCAACCAGAGAGAAAAGTCGCCTCCCTTTCCCTGCTCGTGCCTTGCCAGGACTTTACATCCCCCAGCAGTGATGCCAGTGGGGAAGAGAATTGTCTCCACCTGCAGCATGTGGGGCTCTGCCTTGCTGGGGACCTGCTGGTGGTCACCAGAGAGAAGGATCATCCCAGATCACCCCCTGCCCTGTGTCTCTGTGCAGCCCAGGCTGGTCAGGAAGAGGAGGTGATAGGGCCCCAGCCAGCCCTCAGGCAGCACAGCTCTTGCCAGCCCAGGAGCTTGGGCTACAGCTTTGCCTTTGCTTCCACGCAGGAAACAGAACCAGAGTTGGGTTGCTTGGCTTTAGGGACCAAATCTTGGACCTAAAAGGAGTAGCCTGGGCTGTCTGAGCTGGGGGTCAGTCACACCTTACCAGTCTGAAGGTGACCAGCTCTCTCTGAGGGCCCTGCCCAGCAGTGGGGGTGATGGGATCTCCATGCAAAGAAGAAGTTGGACTTGATGAGTTTGAAGGTCTTTTCCAACCTGAACGAGTCCATGACTGCATGACTCTCTCCAAGGACCCGGAGACACGATGCCCAGAGCAAGCTCAGCAGTGCAGCATGCCCCACCTGGCCCAAGGGAATTCAAAGTGGGTGAATATTTCTCTCACCAGAAAGGCCAGGGAAGTCTCCTGTCAGCTGGCAGGAACCTGCTTGTCCTGCTCAGGGAAAGCACATCCCCGTGAGTGCAGAGCTGGAGCACAGCTGATGTGCTGGGTGGGGGAGAGAGAGGCAGACTGAGAGTTAATCCGTGTCCTTGGCTTCAAGTTGAGAGCTGCTGCAGGAGTGGGAGAGATCTGGAAAGCACCCAAATGTTTGTGGGGCCTGCCACCAGATTCTCCCTCTAGCTTGCAAGCAGTCCTGTGGGTAGGGAGGAGGGATGTAGGCTCCAAGTGTTGCCAAGGGAAGAGCAGCTCTGCCATGGCCCACTCCTTGAGACCACCCTTGTGCCATCTGCCAGCCAGGGCACCCCTCTCACCACTCCCTAATCCGGCTCAGCCACGAGGAGCTGTCCTTTCCCATACTCTACACGTGCGTAAACACTGCCCTTCTGCCTCCTGGTCCCTGAGGATGGATGGATTTGGGTACATGAAGAATTAGCAGGTGTACTGCTGGTGTCCCACATTTCACATCCTCAGTCCCCACAGGTTTTAGAAGACCACAGCTCAGCTTGCTTCTCATGAGCACTCCCAACCCAGACCTGTGTCAAACATCCCTTAGCTGAGGCCATTTTTAGAAGTATTCCCTTTGTGCTCTTTAGGGCAGCCGGGGATCCTGGACCCATAGAGCCTCCAGAGACTGCAGCTTGATGAGGAAGGCTGTGACCATCCTTATTCCCTCACCTTAGGAGCCCTTCAAAGCTGAATTCAGTCACCACGAACCTCAGAAGTGGGGAAGAGCTTCTGGTCCAGGTCTTTGGTGGGTGATAACCACCAAAATGCTGTGTGCAGCCTGCTCTCTGTGCTAGGAGGACACAGGCTTGGTCAGATCAGCCCCACAGCTCTGACACCAGCCACTTCTTACAGCACTGAGCCAGGAAGAGCCTCCTTGCCCAACTGGTACCAGGTCCAGAATCTCCTTCTGTCCAGGGCACAGTCCTGGTTGTGATCTCTGACCAAAAAATCCAGGCTGTTCCTGAGCTTCACACACAAACCCAATGGCTCACCCCCAAAAAACTCCCCAGCTCCATCCTTTCAAGGCAGCTGCAGTGGAGTGGATGGGCAGAGGTTCCTGCTGAGCTGGCAGTGCCCCGGGGCAGCACCATGAGCGCAGGGCAGGCCCTTGGAGCCCTGACAAGGGCTGGGTGTCAGCAGGGCCCTCACACAGCCCTGCTTGACTCTGCTCTGCACAGAACACACACACGAGCAGAGCCACTTACCGAGCTGCAGGAAGAGCCCTGACAGCAGAGGGGCCGTAACCTTTCGCTGAAATACAGTAACTTAAAAAAAATAACATTCTAAAGATGGAACAGACGCTCATCCATCACACCTTCAGCTGTGAGATATCCCCTTCCTACCAGCAGCCTTTTTTGTAAGCTGCATCCAGGCAACGGAACTCCACTCACTGATGGAGTCGTTACTGCACACACTGCTCCAACCAGCCCGAGATAATTCCTGCTCACGGCTTGGGAACGGCTCCTGCTCAATCGCCTGGAAGGTGATTAAACACTGCAGCACTTAGATCCACACTGGCAGCCAGGCAGGCACAGGTCAGAGGGGACAGAGAGGATCTCGCCACGTGAATATCGAGTTTAAAGAGAAGCATCTCCCTCTGATCCCATTCCCAGCCCCTTGGGCAGTGTGAGCAGTAGGAACAGGTCGGAGGAGAGAGTGCTGTGGTGTCACCCACGGCAGCACCCAGAGAGGAGGTGATTTGGACCCAAGTTTAGAAACCCCTCCAACCTCTGCATGGAAGGAGGGGAAGGGGGCAGGCACCTCCTCTGACCACCCTGAACATGGATCCTGGACTATTGCTCCTCTGATCTCGGCTGCTGGCTTGCAGCCATAGGTGGCTGATCAGCCAAGACCTTGAACCTCCTGCCTTGATTGTTTCTGAGCCGTCCTGCCTGCCCTGAAGTTTAGGAAATGTGGCACAGATTCTGCAGGGGTGTGAGCACACTCACACTGAACCAAGAGCAGTTCAAGCTCTTTTATCAGGAAGTGATAGCACCTGGACTTTGAGTACATATTCAGACTAGTTCAGTGATTAGTAGTTAATATTCTCAGTGATAGGATGTGTGAAATGCAAGCAAGAGGCTCTTTTGATCTCCTATCCTCATGCTTCTGGATCCTGGACTACGTGGCACGAGGAACCAAATGACTGGTCCGTGGGTGCTCGTGTCCCATGAGGAATGCTGCAGTCTCCCCATCCTGCTCTGCACCCCAAGATCCACTGTCCTGCCCCAGCCTGCCAGGTTTGTTGGAAGGAGGCAGTGGGGGGTGAGAACTCATGGATTTTGAATAAAAGCAGAGGTCACACCTGGGATCCCATGGATTCTATGGATATGGCATATGAACATGGGGACCCAGCTCACCCCAAAGGCTGGGCAGTTCTTGAGCCTTGGGAGAAGCTGAATAAAATGATACAAGAGCTGGAGACGTTGAGGGGGCTTGGGACAGCACACCCAGCGACAGGCTGGGGCTGGGAAGATGCTTCCAGCTCATGGTGCTCAAAGGTGCTCCCTGCTCCTCAGTGACACAGGTGCCTGCACCTGCAGACCCAGCAAGGGAAGGAGGAGCAGGAGATGGAGCACACAGGACGATCTAATCAAGGTGTGCTGCTAATGCCACGAGGACAGAAATGCTGTACTCTTTGGTTCACTTCTGTTTTGGTGCCCTAAGAGGAAAAAAAAGACACCAGCAGCTGTCACTGCTGTAGGATTCTTGGAAGAAAACACTCCATCCAGCTGAGCTCCTGCAGACAAGTGAGGACTGGATCAGGACTAAGCAGGTGTGTTAAAACTCCCTCTAACTGTGTTACAGCCCCCAAGGTGCTGCAGGCCTTACATTAATGCTCCACTTTCCAGGCTCTCTCCTTCCCTCACAGCCTCATGATGCCGAGTTGAATCCTATAGGAGTGTGCAGAGGGCACAAAGCCATTTTCCTGAGCTCCCCCTTTTAGGCAGATCAGAATCACCTGCCACAGCCATGAGGCAGCTCAGAGACAGAACAGCATCCTGAGGGGCTGTCCAAGAGCAGGATGGCAGAGCTGTAAGTCCTGAGAGGACTTGTCAGCTTAAACTTTATCCTGTGGAGACCTGCAGGCCCTGAGCTCATGCTTGCAGAGCACTGCGCTCACAAAACAGCTCCTATGCTACAGTTCTTTATAAGACTTTTCTTCCTTCACAAAGGTGTTGTACAGGCATTTTCTTTCTCACTAAGTGTTTGCCACAACGTGTCTGATGGTGCAGAGCTGCTGGATGGACATGACAGGACTTCCTGACCACAGCCCTGTGAACTGGTCAAGAACAGCCACACAGAATCATAGAATCACAGAACGTGCTGAGTTGGAAGGGACCAATCAGGATCATCAACTCCTGGCCCTGTGCAGGACCCCCAACAATCCCACCATGTGCCTGAGAGTATTGTCCAAACACTTCTTGAACTCAGACAGGCTTGGTGCTGTGACCACCCAAGGGAGCTCCCATCCTCACAACCTTCTGGGCTGGACAAACCTAATCATTCCAAGGCCTGGATGCTTCATAAACCACATAGCCATAGGGATCACAGATGCATGGAAGGCACTGGGCTGCCATCAAGGGCTGTGGGAGCAGAGGTGAAGCTGTAGGGACCCTTCTCCAGGGTTTAGGACAAACCCCTTCCCAGGGGTGACAGCCAGGCCGATGGCTGCCTGAACACTGGGGACACAGCTCCAGCTCAGCAGGGCCCTTTGTTCTCTGACTTCATCTTCATCCTCATCCCTGGGCTGTTCTGAAGGGAAGCTTGTCCGAGACAAACATGTGGCACACAATGGCAGCCCCTGCGAGGGAGCAGATTGAGCTCTCTGTGCAAACCAACAGCGAAACCATTCCTTGGTGGCTCCTCTCGTGGGACACTTCAAAGGCTCCAGCAGCCACAACGCCGCTGCTGCCCTGGGGGAGCTCTCGCTGAATCCCCTCCATGAATGAGAAGTCCAAATGAAAGCAGCTCCATTTGGCACGTGCATCCCTGTACAGATCCCTGAATGCTCAGCTCCTCATTGAACCTACGGCGGGCTGTTAATTCGTTATTCACTTCCCAGCCTGGAAGGAAAAGCATGTTATACCCGAGGGCCAGGACTGATGAACAGAGCCATAAATCAAGCAGTTTACAAGACCAGCAATTAGGAAACAAGCCGACAGAAGGGAGAACTCTGTCAGTAATAAAGCAGACACACCACAGGATCTGCTGAGTGCTCAAAGCAACGGGGGACACGCAGTCCTTTCCACACTCCATCTCTAATTCTTCCAGTCATTCACTGCCTTTTCCCTCTCATCTCCTTCCCTTTATTTCCTCCTGCCCCCCCTCCAGGTTTTCCTTGTTCTCTTCCCCCTCTCTTCCAAAAAGCCTATTCTTCCAGCAAATGCAAGAACACACCTGCTGAGCAAATGGATTTGCCAGCTGCTGCCCCAGAGCTGAGGCACGTGCTGGGTACCAGCAGCTCCGAGATGATGGATACACACGGTCCCACAGGTGCAGGGTGGGATGGGGGAGCAGAGTGCTGCTCTCCAGCCAAAGGACTGCACAGGGCAGGAGCCCCTGGGCAGGAGACAGCCCTGCAGGTCCCGGGATGGTGGTGCTGCAGGAGCAAGTGGCAGCAGCAGAGCTGCTCAAGGAAGGAAGGGCCAGGGTGACTCTAAACCACCTCGCCTGTCTCCTGCCCTGCTCATCTCCTGGATCTCTTTTCCAGCACCGGTCACACCCAGTTCCCTTGACTTGAACAGCAACTTTCCAGACCCTTCCAACATCCCCTGCTCGATTCCTATTCCTTCTCCTTAGACATCACTGCAAATCTGCCCATGCTTTGCTCACTCCAAAGGATCTCCTGGAATGGGGTCACTGGGTGGCCAAGGGGGTCTAGTGGGTTTAGACCCACTGTTTGTCCTGGTCCCAAAGGCAGCACTTTGCCCTCACACAACCCCCCAGAGAAGGGAGGCAGTGCCTGGGACACTCCTCCCTGGATGCTGCATTCCTGTGGAGCAGAGCAGCTGTTCCCCACATGCAGCACAGGCACAGGAGTGAAATCCTAGTGCAGGACATGGCTGTTTAACCACCTCTCGCATTCCCCTCCTGCTCCATGCACTACCACACCTCCAGGGCATCACAGATTTGGGAAACCACAGCCAGAGGGGATATATTTTGTCTGCATTAGCCTTTGCCACCCACTGTGTGCACCAGTCTCCCTGCCACAAGAGGAATATGGCTATTTATGGGCCTTATTTTGTCATGGAAGGAGGGAGACCAGACACTCCTCCAATCATCCCAAGACTGAATGGATCAAGTTATACCAAGAATTAAGTACACAATATTCCAGTGGAGCCTGGAGGAACCGTATGTAAAGAGTTTGCACTGCCTTGGAATGAGCATCATCACTCCAGTGTCCTCCCAGCTGCCTGTGGGTTGATGCTGAATGGAAAGGCTAAAGATTTGTTTGGAAGAGTTGCTAGACCACAAGAGGAGGAAACATCTCCTCTAACCTTGAGCACAGAGAGATTAATAATCGGTCTCCTGCAGTGCCGGGGCCGGGAGGCTTTGAGGAAATCTTTGGCAAGTGCTGCAGGAAGAGGCTGCAATGGGAAGTAATTAGGTCATTGCAGAGCAGAAGGAAAGAAAGCAGAAATCTTTTCTGATTCCAGAGAAGGAGCAAACAGCTGCATTCCTGGAGACAGGCTGCATCAAGCTCCACGAGGAGCCGGGGAGGGGAATGGGTTTCAAGGTCTTGAGAAAAGCAAATCCCAGACACGAGGCCATGGCAACAAAGCACATTCAGCAGCTGGGGACTCCTCGGGAGAAGAGGGGAAATCCTCTTCCAAGGAAGGTTCTTCCCACTCAGATCTTGGCAAACCACTGTGAGCATTTCCATTTTGCTTAGCCAAGGTCTCTCTCAGGCCAGCCAGCCGTGGATTTCACTCCCAGAACGGCTGGAGAGTTGCTGAACTACCACACCTCACCCCAAATGTGCTTGCTTGTTTGATGACGGGTAAGATCCCAACAGACCTTGCCTTCAGGGATCCTAATCCATTATCTTGCAGTCCCCTGGATTCCCAGAGCTGTGCAAGGCCCCACCAGGGAGCAGCCATGGAGCTGTGCTGCTGTTCACCACCTCTAAGCACTGAGCCCACAAAGCACCAGCTGCACCATCCGAAGTCCCTGAGCTGTCCATGGTGTAGAGTAAGGAAGAACATGAGGGAACAGCAGCTGCTGGCACTTGGGCCATGGGTTTGTTGTCCCAGAAATGTCACAGAGGCTTTCCATGGCATCAGGTAGGCTCTTGAGTGGCACTTGAAGGAAATTCCAGCCACTGGGCTTTGCCCCGCTCCGGGAAGGTCACAGTCCACAATCAGCCATATGTTCAGTCTTGGCTTCCCCTCACAATGCCAAGACATGCCTGTGAGGAATAAAGCCAGGGGGAATGTTAACGGATTGCCACTGAAACGGAGCCTCTCCTTGGCTTCCACCCTAATTAACCCTCGTGAGGCAGCGCAGGAAGGCCCTGCCCTGCCAACAAAGAGAGTGGGGTTGGTAATTAATTAGGGGCCTGTTGGGATCCCGGCACCTCTCGCCCACAGCCCAGCTCCAGGGGCCGATACAAAGGGGATTTAATGGAAAAACTGTTTCCCCGTTACGGCCTTGAGCTAAACAGAACCAGCTTTTGAAGGAACCTCATTTACAGTCCTGCTCCGTGACTGGTGCTTGGCATCTCACCCTGCAGGTACAGGAGGAGACTGAAAGGAACCTGAATGCAGGAGTAACAGAGAGAGCCCCTGAACTGATCTGAGTGATTTATGTTGGAAGGGAGACAGCAAACCAAAACTCAGGTGTTTCTTTTCACTGCTCCCCACGTGAGTAAGTGACGATGGGAGACATCAAGGCAGGAAGTTGTCAGGCCCAGGGGAAAGAGAAAGGGCAGAAAGGGCATTAGGAAATCACATCAAGGCAGTCCAAAATATCTTTTAAAGATGCTCAGAAAACAAGACAAGGAGCAGCTGCCAGAGATCAAGGGATGGTCTCCGTGGTCTGGGATGGAATAAGACTTTTCTGAGGGTACTGAGGGTCTGGCACCATATATGATACCCACTCTGCCCACACCCAGCCTGTCCCCACACACAAACCCAGATCAGAGCCCCAGCTGCAGCATGGTCTGTGTGCACAGAGGGTGCAGGGCAGAGAGACACAGCCAGCACTGGGCACACACACCCTGCTGGCTGTCCAGGCTGGCTTCCTGGGCCCAGGGAGTAACAGAGCAAAGAGTGCAGACACAGAGCTCACCTGCTGAGAACAAGGTGTTCCTGTGTCACAGCCTGGCATAGCACAGTGGGACAGCCCAGAACACCCCTGCACACCAGGAGAAAGGAGCCAGGGCAAGGGCACACAGGACAAAGAGGAAACCACCCAGCCTTAATGTCTCCCTGTGAGGGAAAAGATGCTCCTTACACTGCCCAAAGGTGCCAGAAATACATAAACAGCTGCCCCAGATGACAGTTTTATTCCCTTATCCTAAAAACTAGAACAGGGCACTTGCAGGTTTTCACCTCCTGGTCTCCCTCCAGCTGTGGTCACTGTTCCTGCAGGACTCCAGCCTCAGTTTGAGTCATGTTCATCCTACACCAAATATACTGACATTAAGCCTGGTCCTCTCACCCAACAAATGCTACATTTTCTTCCCTGCTCTCACCCTCCAGGCCAAATCTTCCCTCTTGGGCTCCCAGGCCTGGGCGAGCAGGACCATCTGATCCACAAGCTTAACTTCAGAGAATCACAGCATATCCTGAGCTGGAAGGGACCCCACAGGGATTATCAAATCCAACTCCTGGCCCTGCACAGACACCCCAACAATCCCACCCTGTCCCTGAGAGCATTGTCCAAACCCTCCTGGAGCTCTGACAGCCTTGGGGCAGTGACCACTGCCCTGGGGAGCCTGTTCAGTGCCAACCACCCTCTGGGGGAAGGACCTTTTCCTAATGTCCAACCTAAACCTCCCCTGGCACAGCTCCAGCCATTCCCTCAGGTATGCAAGTGAACTTGGACAGGTAGCCTGGGCTGCTGCTGCTTCCTCTGTGCAGCCCCATTTCACTGCAACCCCTGGATGTAACCCCCAGATGTTGCTGGACATCCTCTGCCCAAATGTGCAGTTGCCTTCCCTTCCTAACAAGCTCTCTGGCTCATTACCCTCGTTTTGCTTCTCTTCATGTCCTTTATTGAAGCTGGAGCTTTTCCAGCTCCCTCTCCTGGCTCAATTCCCCTCTCTCTTGCAGTCCTGCCCAAGCAGGAGGTCTGCCATGCTCCTCTTATCCATCTATTGGCAAGTCACAGCATCTTCCCAACCTCAGTGACTTCCCAATGGCCCCTCTCCCAGGTGACAGCCACACTTGGAGCCACTGTAACCTCTCTTTTCAGAGTCCTGTGATATTCCTTGGCTAAATAAACTCCTCTTGAAAAGATCAGGATTTTCCTCTCCCAACAGACACCACTTTCACTCCTCCTGGTAGGCTCCCATTTTTCCACATAAAGCTGTCAGTTCCATGAAAATGTCAGCTCAAGGCTCAGCAACCACCGAGAAACAGATCAAGTGGAATGAATCATTTGGAAAGCAGAAAACAGAACAGAAAAATCTATGATTCATCCACACCTTGGATACTGTGGGCACCCGTGGTCCCTTCATCTCAAAAGGGGGTATCAGAACTGAAACAGATTCTGAAAAGAGCACAACAGATGGTCGTAGACACACAGCATAATTAAAAGCACAATTACTGAGGCACAATGAAGTAGCTCAGACTCGTTAAGTGTGCAAGGGAAAAGGCTCATGGGGAAAAAGCAGGGCTGTGAAGTCATTACTGCTGTGAAGGGGCCTTGGCTCTTCACCTCCTCCTCCAAACCCAGAGCTCAGGGCCATGGATGAAGCTCAGAGGAGGCACCCCAGGGGATGCAGCCCAGGGAGTCCATGCCCTCCCTCTGCTCTTGGAGCCAGCACAGGGTCTTTGCTTCAAGTGTCTCAGGAACAGAGGGCCAACCAAATTCACCTCCAGAGTTCCCATTATCCCCTTACTCTCAGTCAAAGATCCCCTCTTTTCTCTATCATATTAGGAAAAAAGCCCATCCCGATGTTCTCAGGAGTAAGTTAATTATACCAGTGCTTGAAGGCCTTTCCTTGCCTCTCCCCATCTGTCACCTTCCATTCACTGTGAAGGATCAGCCCCCACCTTCCATCAGCTCATAGCACCAGTCCACCCACCAGATTTCCAAGGAAGCACTGCCGTGCTTTTCTTTATTCATGCTTCTAGTAGGGAAAAACATCCATAAAGCTCCTCACTTGTCTTCCTCACAATCTCTTTTTGCTGTGACTCTGCAGCAAGTTTGACAGATCACTGTCAGGACCACGTCTCTGCTCTCCTCCAGCAGTCTCACACTTTGGTAGGAGCTCTCCAGGGCAAGCCTCCTCCTTTTTCCTGGCACAGTTCCAAACCCCAGAGCTCAGGTTTGCAACTTTCCTGCTGAGGGTCGACCACAGGAGCTCCCCCAGCTGCATCCCTGGGTCAGCACCTTCCTCTGCTGTTCCATTCCCTCCTCTGCAGGACTGTGGGAGGGACACACAGGCCCCCTGCTATCCTGGTCCCACTGTCTTCCCAGACTGGTTGAGCTGGGCCAGGGCATCCAGGGGTGGTCTAGGCTGGCCCCAAGTCCTCTGTAACAGTCTGCTTGGAAGGAAAGGTCTCAGAGCCGGATCTGTGTGTGGAATTAGTTGGAATCCCATCAAAAGCCTGTGACACTTCATCTCTTCAGCAAAACATCTGAGCTGCTGCACATTTACTGTGATGTTCTGGTCCTAATGTGCATTTCTAACCCACCCTGGGTACACCCTGGGATGGGAACCAGTGTCAGCCTTTCTGCACTTGGAAAAGCCCATGAAGGGGCTGGAGGAGCTCTGGGAGCACAGGGGAAGCCTGGTGGGTGTTCAGTCAGTGATAAACCTGCTTTGCAAGCAGAACCTCTGCCAGCACAGAAAAGGGCAAAGATTTTGGAAAGGACTTCACACTCAGCTACTGAGCACTCAGCTCCTGGAAAACCCAATTATCTGGGACAGGGGCTCAGAGAGGCAGAACAATCCCTGCCCTTGAAGAGACACAAAAGCTGATTGGATGATTTCCAGACCGACTGGACCTCACTTTGAAGCTGGCTTTGAAGACTCCCTGAGGCTCCTTTCACCCCCCATTATCTTCTGACTGTAGGACTGCACATCCCTGACACAGCAGGGGAGTCTCAGTTGCACAGGGAACAGCAGGGCTGTCCTGGCCAGGCCTGGAGCACTCCATGGAGCTCAGCTCCCTCCTCAGCTCCCTGGCATGGGGTACCCACACCACAGATCTGTCTGGCTCAGCCCCTGAGCTGGTTGTCTTTAGATACAAGAGAGCAGCTCCTGTATTGTCAGCATCCCACAGTACTGCAGATAAGCCAGAGGGTGCCCCTGGAAAAGCAATCTGCAGGAAAAGTGAAGGGCTGGAGTGAAAGACTGATTGGCTTGCATTTGGATTTTAGTAAAAATGCAGTTACATCAATGTTTGGCTCTAAAAAAACCCTTTCAGGTCTGAAAGCAGCTCCTTTGAGCCTTGCTAAAGTGGAGTTCTTGGCAGTGGGGTGGTGTCTGCAGGAGAAACACCAGTTCCCACTGACAGACACAGAGAGGATGGGAACTATCCCTCCCTTACACCCTGAGATACCTCAGGATTGGCATCCTGCAAGGAGGGATTTTACACCCTCATCTGGAGATCATCATGGAAAACAAGGGGTTTAGAAAGCCACTTTATAACCAAAAACATCAGAATAAATAAATGTGCAGCAGCTCAGATGTTCTGTGGAAGAGATGAAGTGTCACAGGCTTTTGATGGGATTCCAACTAATTCCACACACAAATCTGGCTCTAAGACCTTTCCTTCCAAGCAGACAGTTACTGAGACCTTCCACCCAATGGATAAATGCACTGACTGACTGCTCTCCTTTTGGCCAAGACCTTCTCTGGCCTGTTCTCCTCTGCTGCAAAGCCTGGCTCTCCCTAACAGTGGAGAGAGAGGACAGAGCTGGGGGATATGGAGTGAAGAATGGTGGGGTTTGCTGCTTGCAAATGTTTTTTGCAGGGAGCTGGTCTGAACTGAGATCACTGGATTTTCTTGGACATTTCTAGCCCTGCACCCCCAGACTGCACAGCATCACAGGGGAGGGTAGTTCTGCCAGCAGGGAACTCAGCCCTGAAGTCCTTGTTCAGGGTTCTGTATTCCAGGGCTGGCAGGAAAACAGGGAGGAGCAGAGACAGCATCACAGAATGAAACATCAGAGAGTTCCCTTGGAATAATCCCTTCCATGGAGAGGGGTTCAAGCAGCTGCAGGCTCTTCCAGGTTACACCTTCCAAATACCTGGGATCAGTGAGAAAGGGGCTGAGTTGTTGTTTCCATAGCCTGACTCTGGAAACTACACCCAGTAAGACTTTACAGAGACGGGTTCAGCACTGGACCTGCCCTTGTTCCCCACACAGGCAATAGCAGGGGGTGCTGGCAGCCCAGAGAATCCCTCAGGGCACATTCAGCCATGGCTGGTGTCCTTTAAAACACTCAGTGCCTCCTCCAAAACGCTGCCTGCATTCCTGTGTTGCTGAAAGCTGCCTGCTGGAAGTGCTAATGTGCTGTTAGACTCTGTGTGATTATTATAGATGATAAACATAATTATTTTGGGTCCTGATTGCCTCTGCTGTCTCCATTCTGCTGCTGATGTGTAAAGCAATCTCGCTGTTATCAGTTTTATGGGCAGAGTGTGAGGATGCAGATTTACTCCTGAAGGAAGAGCCAAACCTTCAGGGAAACGACCCCCCTGAGGCAGAGCTGTGCTGTGACAGACTCCAGTCTCTCGGAACGTGGAGTCTTTAAGATGCACCTGAACACCCTGCCCAGCCAAGGTCAGAGAGCCACCGTGATGGGTTTCCTTCTCCTGCTGTAAAACCCAGAGCCAGGAGAGCAGCGATGACAGGGTGGTTGGACTGACCTCTGCTCAAGGCAGACCTGCCAGGCAGAGCTCAGAGAGCTCAGCATTTTAGGCAGCTGAATAAAATCAGGTCTCCTAAAGCAGCACAATGGCCCATTCGACCTGTGGGCACTGTCTGTGGAGCTGGGATTAGGGGAATCCTTTCCCACCCCAGCCAGGAGTTAATTGCCTTCAGATAAGGAGCAGCAGATGCCTCAGAGCACAGACCTCTGACTTTTGTTTAAAACGCTGACTAATCCATCATCCAAAAGAGTGCAGTTGCTTCCCAGCCATGGGAACAAAGAGACAACACTGCTAAGCCCAGTGGGGAAAATGTCATTGTCCCTCATACAAGAGAGTGAGAGACAGCAAGCACATGCTGTGATACCTGTAGGGACCTGCATGGGATAAATAACCAATGGAAGGCCCACTCCTTGTGTTCTGTCATCTTCTCTCTACTGTCATATTGTCCTGTTTGTAGCCTTGGACTGTGAACTTCCTTTCATACAATCCCTGCCACATCCTGAGAGCAATGGAACTGGAAAAGTCTGGACAGCCTGCATGGCACTGGAAACTTTCCTGCCAGTGCAGGAGGAGGGGGGCTACAGGGAGAAGGCTGAGGGGCAGAAGGAATAGTGGGATTGGCAACTGAGGCTCACCAGGCAGCCCTGCTTCCCTCCACACTAACCCCATCATGACCTGGCTTCACGGAGACAGCCACTGCCTGGGCCAGAGCAATCTGGAAAACAACCCCTTCTTTAAGTTCTATTATTAAATAAATAAATCAATCCAGCTCTCACGAGGCCCTGAAGCCAAGGCGGCCGAGGGAAGGCTTGGAGAAGCCAGAAAGGCTCCAGTGAGAGCAGGTAACCAGAGCTGTGTTTACCACAGAGCAGAGACAAGGCTGCTCACACGGGCGGCTGCGGCCCCACAAACATCCCCTCTGGCCTGGGGTGGCTGTGCTGAGCAGTTACACGTACGGGCAGGGCGACGCCGAGCCCTGGCTGCTGAACAATCAACTTTTATTCTCTCCAGACCAGCAAAGCCAAGATTTCAGTAAACATGCAACCCCAAAAATGCGCCTGCGGATCGGGTAGAGCAGGGCCCGTGCTCTCCCTGCCAGACTACAAAGCCCTGCTCCGGCGGGTGGTTTCACAGTGAGGTTTCTGTGGGGAGGAAGTGTTTCCAGTGGTCAAGGCAGGGAACGGGGGTTCAGGAGACCTGGATCCCATCCCTGGCTCTGGGAATCGGGAAAGCTCTGACTGCAGGCAATGCACACACTTGCAGGAGTCACTATCCCTCTGCCCATCCCTCCTTGCTCAGGCACAAACTCTTGCTGTCGGAGGAGCGCGGAGGCACAGGCTGGTAACACTCCCTGACCTTGCAGGGGGATTGCAGTGCTGTGTGATTGATGCCTGAAAGGCTGTCAGAGCATTCTGGATGAAAATCTCTCTGGAAGGTATTGGCAGACGTGCACATACGGGTGCAGACACGAGAGAGACAGACATGCAGCTCACACACCCTCTGCTCCCTCCGTGCCTGCAAACCCCTACCCAGCCTCGCTACTCGTGTGCTTAAATATTTACAAGTTGGGTCTGCAGAAAACCTGGGGTTTAAGGCAGAGCAGCCAAAACTCAGCTGAACAGCTGCCCTCACAAACCCAACCCGCTGCTCTGACTGCCCAGACTCAGCCCCAGCTCTGCATTTTACTCACCAAACCAGGCCAGTGTGAAGCCAGACTGAGCCTGTGGCAGACACAGCCCAGACCTGCTCACTCCTGGGCTGGAACCAGTGACCTCCCCTGGCCCTTGGCATTGTTCCTTCTTCATCCTCCATGCCATTAACATGCTGCTTACCCCCTCTTTCAGCTCATTAATGAAGACACTGAAGAAGGCTGGACTTAACCCTGATCCCTGTGGGCATGCCTTGGGATAAACACCTCCTTGAGCAGCTCCCATCACCTCTTCCATAGGAAGGACCTTGTCTGGAGGTGTGCAGAGCTGTTAGAGCAGTTCCTTTGCAGTGAGCCCCATGGGGAGAACCCACCAACTGCACCAACAGTTTCTGTAGCAAAACAGAAAAGGAAGCAGGAAGGAACATCACACTCTCACAGGATGGCTCTGGTTTGAGCAGCCTTGCTGGGTTTGGCTGTTTACAGTGTTTTATCCAACTCCTGGGTTCACTTCCTGTCCTCAATGGATCTATTAACTTTTCTAAATGTCCTTTTACCTTGTTGGCTGCGTTTCAGAAATAGGTGGCAGGAGTCAATCACAGAGGACCAGTTTAAAACGTTGTAAGATACTTCCCTCAAGTGGAGGGAATAAAAATCACTCAACTGTGTGTCACAGGCTCTGTGTGTACCTCAGTTAGGAGGAAGATAATGAGGGATGGACACCTAGGTGAGGTAGAACCTACCTACCTGTTTGAAAGGTGTTAGGAGCATAGAAACACTACCAGGGATAGTGCAGAATAAAGTTTCCCACTCTCCAGACCTCGGGGCACCCTTTGTGGCAGATCCCAAAGGGGCCTGTGGTCTGACAGCCTGGCAAGTACCACACAGACAGCTCCTGTATATCCATGCCCAGGTGTTGGGAACAGCTTGAGTGCAAGCTGAGATGAGTGACAAGTGCTCCTATGTGGCATTTCAGCAGAGATGGAAGAGAAGATGCTTAGAAGCAGCTGGAGGGGTGAAATACCTGAGTCCTGCAGAACAAAGCCTCTCTGCCTCCCAGAGCAGGGACACACAGGAAGGGAGAGCCAGGCCCAGCTGAGTGTGCTGGCAGAGCTGGGGGGTGGGATCTGCACTCACCTCGAGGCTCGTGTCTCATCTCCTGATCACTGTTTTCCTCAAAGCAGGCAATGAAACATGAACAAAGAACTCCAATTTCACTGCAGTTTTTCAGTTGTGGAGATGGCAGCCCAGCTCCAGCCTCTTTTTTGTGCTCCAAGCAGGAGAACATTTCATCTCCTGCAAATGGGAAGAGATAAGAGGGGCTTAGCACGAGGCAGGATTTGTCTCTGTAACTGATCAGTCCAACAAAGGGACACACAACCCGTTTATTACTGGAAATTAATTGTGCCATCAAGGCAGATGCCTGCAATTACGTCTGTTAAATATTATCTTTCATTAACTGTAAAATATATAATTAATAAACTTGCCCCTTCATTTTTGTTGAGTTTCACTGCAAGGACCTTATTACTGAAATGAATCTCTCCAGCAGCACATGTCGACAGAACAGAGGAAGGTGCACGCCTCTCTGGGAAATGGAATTATGAGGGAGGAATAATCACCTCTCTTCGTGGCCAGGACTGTAGAGACACCCCACTCTGACACCAGTTGTTTAAGCTCGTGCTGCTTGGAAGCAGGCATGAAGAATCTGCTTTGGCTGGCAAGGATGGCTCAGTCTGAATGCAGCCGGGCTCATCTTTCACTGGGAAGTCTGGAGAAACAAAAAATAAATTGCATTTTTTGATTTACAGTCCATTAAAGGAGTTTTCTGACTATAAAGCTGCTCAGAACGACCTCGGTGGTTGGGCTGGTTCTTTTATAGGCCCCGTGTTCCCCCACCTCCCAGTGCTGGGCTGGAGCCGCGTGACTGATTTGCTTTCCACGAACATCCCGACTGTTTGGATTCGGGGAGGTTTGGCCATGGCTGTTAAACCATCCCAATTAGAAATGCTTCAAAAACGTTGCTGAAATTTGACTCCAAGCATAAAATTCCCCTTAGACTTTGTCTCCACTTGTGATCTTTACCTCAAGTTAGTTGATTGCCGGATCAACCAGGGTAATTAAAATATTTCCAAAGGCTGTTCCGGGCAACACTTTTTGCCTCGCTGCAGGTGACAAGTGTTCGTGGTTTGCCCAAGGCTGATGCTCAGTCCTGCCTGAGCTGGCAGGGGCAGCACGGATGCCAAGCACAGAGGAAAAGCTGCTCCATTACCATCCTCCCCACAGGGGAAGGGGGCACAGGGACACAGGGATCAGTGGTGGAAGGGAGGAGTTACAGCACAGAGATATAACAGGACATAAAGAAGCTCACAGGAGGAGAAAAGGCTGTATGAATTTTAAGGGAACCCCATGGGTGGCCCCTGGCAGAGCCAACAGGTTGCAGAGACATTCACCCCCAGCCTGGCAGCTTCAGTGCAGAGGAGCTCACAGAAACACATAATCACAGCCTCAGAGGTTGGAAAAGACCTCTAAGATCACCAAGTCCAACCATCTGCCCAGTACCACCACCATGGTCATCACTAAACCATGTTCTCAAGTGCCATTTCCACACATTTTCTGAACAATTCCAGGGATGGTGACTCCATCACTTTCCTGGGCAGCCCCCTTCCAATGCCTGACCACCCTTTCAGTGAAGAAATTTCTCCTGATATCTAATGTAAACCTTCCCCTGCTGAAACTTTCCCTCCAAGGCCCTGGTTTGGTCCCATTTTGGGCTATTTCACAGCATCACTGAGGTTGGAAAAGACCTCCAAGGTCACCGATTCCACCCTGTGCCCCATCCCCACCTTGTCCCCCACCCAGAGCACTCAGTGCCACATCCAGTCATTCCTTGGACACCTCCAGGGGTGGGGACTCCACCACCTCCCTGGGCAGCCCCTTCCAGTGCCTGACAGCCCTTCCCATGAAGAAATTCCTCCTGATGTCCAGCCTGAACCTCCCCTGGCACAGCCTGAGGCCACGTTGTCTCATCCTAAGTAGGAAGGAGAAGGGCTCTCACCTTAACCAGCGTGCAGAGCTTTTGGCAATGAGATGAGCTTGGGGAGGGAGAGGGTGCCAGTTCCTGGCCATCCACTACCACTTTGTCACCCCATTTTGCAGTTGAAAAGGGCTCTGTGGGTCATGTGTGTCAGAAATGCACAACCCCTGACTCGGAGCAGGTCCCTTCTCAAAAAACTGAACTACAGAACCTCACCCTGCTGCAGCCCTGAGTCCAAAGAAAGGGCTCCCTTCTCCACATCATTTAACTACCACTTAAAAATGGTGTTGGACAAATGTTAAAACAGCCAACCAATTTGATTACACAAAAATTTTAGAGTCAGCAAATTATCTAGTGAAATGATGCATGCAGAAATGTTAATTCAACAGCAACTGAAACCTTCCACAGTTCTTACCATCTAAAGATGATGATTCTCAGCAAAGAAAATAGGGGCCTGAGCATACTGCCCTTGCTGAAGAAATTATAGGAATATTCTAGCTCTCACCTACACTACATGTCACTACATGCAGTGACATAAATAGCAGGGGCTGAGGGTGAGTTTAGAAGTGGGTTTGGGATGGAAGCTCTGAAATCATATTATACAGTTCTTTGTCCTGGGTTTGCTCTGTGAGAGAGGCTCATATATCAGCCCATTCCCACCACGTGCCTCTGTGCAGAATCTTTCTGTGCAAAAGTCTAATTTTACTGTACAAAAGCCTCAGGACACTTCCCTGTGTGCCAGGCACGCTCCTGCCCTCAGCACCGAGGAACCCCCTGGTGCACACGCGCCAACTTCCAGGTGCTGTGTCATCCCCCAGGATCCCCGCTGGCTCAGACCGGGAACGCTGGAGAGGGAAAACGCAAGAGTTAAACAACTTAACTCTCCGGCTGTCGGGCCGCAGGAGGGGGAGGGAGCAGGGAGGCAAAGCATCTGGCTTCCCTGCTTCCCTAACAGCCTGGCGGGAAGGCTGCTGTCAATTCCGCCTTCTGCCTTGTTGGAAGAAAGTAGAAGTGACAAGAGGCCCTCCAGGCAGGCAGCCAGGAACCAGAAATTCAATTGAGCCACCTTCTAAAACTGGACTTCTTTTGGAGACCCTTTCCCCGAAATTGTTTTGACTTAAAAAAAAAAGACTGTCATCGCGGTTCAGGGCCAATTCATCACCCCTGGTCTCCTGGCTCCGCTCCCTCCGCGAGAGCAGGATTTGCACAAAAGGATTTCAATTTTCTGGACCGCTCTGCAACCAGCCTCCCCCACAATAAATACACAGACACATAAATATGCACACACACACACACACACACACAAACAGTGTTATTTATAGGTGCAGGCATTGCCACAGACAGAAGCACACACGGGTGTGTTCTTTTGCTGGATAACGTGAGGGCTGGAAGTGCTAAAGCAGCTGAATTTGCTCCACATTCGCAGCTCAGGAAGCAGAGTGTGGGCCATACGGTCTGTCCCCAGGGCTTAGACCAACTGGTTATTGGCTGGTGCTGTTGTTCCTCTAACAAGCCCCTGGAAATATCGCTGGGGCTGCAGAGAAATGCAGCTGGAAGAGCCTTTCCCTGTCAGCAGCAATCTGTCACTCCGGGATCGCACCCGCCTCGTGCAGCACAACAGCTCCTGAGCTGCGTGTCAGAGTTAGCACAAAGGTCAGTCTGCAGGTAGGCTGGGGGGGGTGTTCTTTATTCCTGGGAATGTGCAGCCAGCTTGAGGCACCGTCTGGATGCTGCAGCAGGAATTCCAGCCTCACATATGCCTGGCTATAATTTCAAACGAGGGAGCATTTCCATTACAAACCCCATTTTTTTCCCCGTGGATTTATACCTCAGCTATTGGGCTCTGCTTAGGGGTGGACCTTCTTGACAGGCAGGGAGAAACTATTTTTCCTGTCCAACGTTTAAACCCAGCTCAGCCTCTTTTGCTTGTGAAATGGAGAGGGAAATTACGTATGCACACAAACACTCCCAGGCACACACAAAAAGCTCACACAAACACATGCCCACAGAGAGATCTCCTACCAAAAAAAAACCAGACAAGCCAATGCAAATAAGCTCGATTTTAAGAGCTGAATTAATTTGACTCTATTATTCTAAATTATTAACAAGTTCCAGCAACCTTAGAACACAATAACCACACTTTCATCTGGGTTAAGTGGAAACAGAGAACGTGCACCGATATAGATGATATCAGTACAAATCTGTGACAGCGAAGTTGGAGGCGGAAACCCGAGCCCCTCTCCCTGCAGCAGTGTGTTAACAACCCCTGGATGCCTCCCCTCCCCTGGAATATTCCAGTGCAATGAATCACCCTCCGGCAGCGCCAGAACCCCCCTATTTTCCTGGCTGCCAGGTGAAACCTGACCTGCCCAGCACTCCACTCTGTTTATGACTTGCTCTGCCTTACTAAGCCCATTTTGGTGGGTTTTTTTTAACTCGCTATCGATTCTACTTTGATGTAGTCCAATAAAGCACATTGACAGAAGCAATTTATGTTGGCCAGTGTCTCCAGTTCCAGGAAAGCCTTCCTGGCATATGAAGACAGGTTAATCATCTGGCAAGTACCAGCAATACCCAGTTATCCCAGTTTACCAGGCTCATTCAATCCATGTCCGTGACTGAGATGAGGAACGACCTCCTGTTTCTCCCCCTCTCAAGCAGAAATGGGTGTGATTCTCTCTCTGATCACTTCCCAACACCCCATAGAAACACCGGGAAATGTGACAAGGATTTTCCCAGTCTTCAGTGGAAAATTCTGCAAGTGGTCGCTGAAAGGAATTGAGCATTTCCTCACTCCTGATGGCACAGAAACCAATCCTATGGCATCAGGGCTGGCACTGGTACCAGCAGGGCTCAAGCACCTGGAAATTATAAGATGCTCCTATTCCCATCTGCTGCACAGGTGTGTAAATGCAAATTTTGTGTCACAAAAATCTTGATTAGGCAGCTAGGAATACTATGGATTTATCCCATCAGCTGGAGCTCCCCATGACACACTCTGTTCCCTCTTCCTTTCTTGGTTTCACACCCAGACCTTCCCCTGAGGCTGGGGAAGCACTAAGAGTATCATTCAGGGAAGGTGTTTAGTAGATGCCTAGGTGGCTCCTTGGTGCAACCCAATAGTTTCCTTGCCTCTTGCTAAGAGAGGGCAGAGGAGGAGAGCTGGGAGCTGCAGGGATTGGAACACTGAGCCAAATTTAGCCACAGGGCAGTTTAAAGTTCCTGTTGCATTTTTCATCTAAGTACAGCAAATCCTCCCTCTAAGCACCAGCCCAGGTGGCCACAGCTCTTGGAATGCTAACTGGGTGAGCAGCAGGTATTGGAGAGGGCGTGCAGCCAGGGATAGCAGGGAGCAGCTGGAGAGGGACAGTGTCCTTCCAGGCAGGCAATGCCACCTGTCAGCAGCACTCGCTGTGGGGCGGCTCCAGAGGCATCCGGCCATGCTGGATTCTCATCCATCCGAAGCTTCCTGCAGTCACCAAGCACTGATAGAGTTTCACTCCTCACCAGCTGGAGCCCCGGGAACAGGAACTCTCTCCAGAGGAGCCCAGGAGCTCCTCCACAGGGAGGAGGATGAGGGGTGGATCAGAGAGGCTGCACTGTGAGTGACACATCAGAGAGGGCCATCGGGCTCCTCCTGTGCCAAGGAGAGCCATGGGTGGTGAAAATGCAGCTCAGCACCTACCAAAGGAAAAGGATATAAAGAAAACGTGGCCTTAAACCCCACCTGGATGTGCTGCCTCCATGCCAGGCTCCAGCCCCAGCTGCAGGAAGGGGGGCAGTGGGGGGCAGGGCACATTTATTTGCCATCAGACCACGAGCACCTAACTCGAGGTTCTTCATTTATCAAAAGAAAAGCTGAAGAGCCTCCTGTCTCCTCCCAGAGAACCCTGCACAGCACCAGAAGGAGGAGAGTCTCCTCCCCCCGAGCTCCACGGGCAGTTGGCTGTGCCCAGGGATGACGGACGGGCGGGTGGCTGGTGAGTGTGACAGCCAGGCTGGAGCACAGCGGGAGAGCCAGGAACAGGGAGAGGGGCTGCAGCAGCCCTGGGGGAGACGTGATGGACACAGGAGTCTGCACTGCCTCAGCCTGTGACCCTCGGCACGTGCCTCCCCCAGGATCCACCACAGCTCCCATATGGCAGTTCCGAGTGATTGGACCGCTGGGGCCTGTCAGGACAAACACACGGCGCTCCCTGGCATTCCACCCAGGAGTTATGGAGCTGTCACTCGCCCAGGCTGTCTCCAAACAGTGCCAGCAGGCCTTGCTGCACGGCCTGCTTCTCACCTGATTGGCATTTTTGGATGCTGTTACTGAGAGGCATTTTTGGAGCTTCGGGACCTGCTGAGGAGAATGAGGCCAAATTCCCAGCCCTTCTGCCTTCCCACTTCTGCCCTGCTTTCTCTTTTCTGGAAAGTTTTCCCATGCTAAGTATAGTTCTTTAACAGGTGCATGACCAGAGGGGACTGTCAGGGACACAGCTGTCCCCACAGAGGCCTGGATCCATCTCCATCTGTCTCACTGGAGCTATCCATGCTGCCTAGCCGAGCTCCTCGGACACGGGCTGGGGGAGCAGCAGAGATGCAGACAGGGAGGAAATACACGTGCACACACACACAGGGAGGGTGGTTATTCCAGGGAATGCCACAGACAAAGCCTCTGACATCAAACTAATGCATCCTTTGAGGCTTTAAAGACCCCTTGCCACACGCAGGCAGTCTGCCAGCTAACTCATCTCTCTTCCTTGCCATGCTAACAGCCTGATGCCAAGGTCAGGCTCTAAATGAAAGCTGACTGCTCTGCAATCCCCTGTGCCTCATTTGGGGATGCCACAAGACTCGTCAGAATCAGTGGCAGAAAATATTTGACTGGGGCCACGGCCAGTGCGATGCCTGAAGGGGTTCCCTTGCCCAGCTGCCAGTCCTGGCTTCCACCCTGCCAGCCCCACACCAAACCCCTTCCAGCTGGGAACCAGGGCTGGGCTGCAGGTGATGTAAGACAGAGCTGAGATCCCTGGAACACCCCTCAGAGTGGACAGTGGACATCAGGAGGCACCTCCAGATGTGCACAGTGGTGACAAGGTCCTAACTTTGTGGGGGACAGGTGCTGGGGTGACCCTCCTGGACACAGTTGTCTCATCACTGTGTAGGGGTTACAAAAATATCAGAAACAGGGATAAGCAACAGCCCTGCTCACAAACCAAAGGTGCTTCCTAACCCTAAAAGGTCCTGGAATAATTTCAGGCTGATCAGACATGAGGAAATAAGCATTTTGCAACACCCCACTGTGTGTTGCAGCAGGAGCAGCTGATCTGGTTCACAAATCTGGGTCCCAGGATGTGGCTCACCTTAATGGAAGGGTGATGAAAACCATCTGCAGGGAGCAGGGTGGCACTGGGTCATCACCACCACTGAGAGGACAAAGAGGGAGGTTTCTGGAGTCACACTGTGCCACCAGAGAACGTGCTCCACGCTGTGCTCCAGCCACAGAGTCCCAGGTCTGCACTCAGGGAACCCAAAGCCCAACTCCCTGCTCAAGGGCAGCATCTGAGGCTGCAGGAAACTGAGCCACAACCAGCCCTCAAAACTCTGCCTGGGGCTCAGCAGCGTGGTGGGACGGGCTGGGTGAGAGGGATGTGTACAAATCCTCAGCAGGGGGAAAAGCATTTCCCTTCTTCAGTTCTTTGTTAAAATGGATGTTAAAATGAAACCACACTGCTGGTAGCAAGGTCTGCCTCCCAAAGGAAGAACCCTGTATCCTGGGATCTGGGGCACTGCAGCTTCAGGGACGAGCTCTGAGGCCAGGGAGGTGGCACAAGGCAGTGACAGTGCCATCTGCACTGCCCAGAGACCCCTCCCTCCTCAGGGGCTCCTTGGCAGGGCTGGGTGCATGTCATAGCAAGGTTTGGGGCTCCCAACACCCACTTTTTACTAAGGCACTACTCTAACACTGTCACACACAGACACCAGCAGGAGTTTCATCAGTAGGAAGAGCAAGATGAAGTTCAGGCACTGACTACAGGGATGGCATCACCTGAACCTGCTTCTTCAACTGCCTTCCCTTCTTATGTCTCAATTTCCAGCCCCTGCTCCAGTTTTCAGACCTACGTACGACGACTTCCCTTCCCTCCTTTCACGACCCCTTTCACACAGAAGTGCTGACTGAAGCTCTTTGGGTCTCCAAAGACTATTCCATCACCTCGGCGCTGCCAGGGCTGCCAGGTTGAGTTATCACAGGTCCTGCCCTCCCCTGCCATTAATACCTGCTCACCAAGGCAGCCCTGGTCCAGCCCAGGCAGAGAAGGACAACCCCGAGCTGCAGGAGTCTCCCACAATAAGGGAAGAGGTATCAAAGGGAAAGAAGAGGAAAACAAATATACCCCAGGCATCTCTGGATAGTCATAATGGAGCTTGGATGGCCCCAGGGAGGGAATGAGTTACTGGGAGTCACAAACTTTTCAGCTCACCTTGCACCAAGGAGCCTCCAGCCAGGCACCATCCCCAGCCCTGGGCACAGTGTCCCACAGCTCCCATGTCAGAGTCTGTCTCTTCCTGTCCCAATCCAACCCCTTCCTGCCAGGTCACACTCCTGTCCTGCTGTCAGGACCTCTGTGACTGTGCCAGCCAATGCCTGTAAGTCATCTTCTTACCAAAGCCCAGAGTAAACCAAGCCAGAAGCAACACCAGCACTTGAGCAGCACAGCTGGAACATCTGCAGCATTATGCAACCCCCTGTCTGGACAGATGTGGGATTGAGAAAGGGTTTTACTGCCCTTCCATGTCCTCATCCATCTGAGAAAGAGCTGGATGAAAAACACAAGACATGGGTGAAGTTCTCATTGTTTTTGCTTTTAATCCCAGATTCAGAGTGCCTGAGCTCCAGACTCCTGCCAGCACCCAGCAGTGGTCACGCCCTGAATGCACCAGTGCCCAACAGGACCTGTCACCAAACATGGGAGCTGGGCCACCCAGCACCACACACCCAGCTAAGGGATCTGAGCAGCCTTGGCCAAACCTCACTGCACCATCCAAACAGCAATCCAGCGGGGTCTGATACACCCCATGGATTACAGCTGATAAACTAAGAATCTGTAACAACATTGTCCAGACAGGGATTGGTCCCGGGAGCCCCAAAACACTCAACTTTACTGCAAAGCTTTCAGAAAGAGGGTGTGTGTCCTTCAGCCCCCAGCTCCTGGGGCCCTGCATGCCAAATTCCACTTTTGTTACTGCAAAAATGGCATTCTCAGCTCTCACAGCTGAAGACTCTGAGAACAAGCCTCAAGGATGAAACCCCTCCTCCCCAGACCTACAATAAACAAAGAGAGTTAAAGCCACATTTGTAAACTCAAAGGATTTGAAGCCAATTTTGTGACCTTCTCAGGCAGTTCTGGCATTCTCTGTAGTTGGGAGAAGTGGGGCAGAATAAAGGGGGTTTGACCAGAGGACTGGGATGGCTCCATCCCACATGGGGACTTCTGGAGGTGGAAGGGCTGGCAGAGAGGAGGCACAGGGAACAAAAGCAGACATTTGAGAGACATTTACAAATGGATTTCCGAGCCAAAATTTCCCTGCAAACCAACCTGGCCTCTGCACGTGGGTTGAGGACAATTTAACCTGCAGTCTGAACAACAGGATTAAGCACTGGATCAGCAGAAAAATGGCTGCAGATCCATACGATTGTTACTGGAGAGTGATTGTTTCCCTGAGCACAGTGTGCAAGTGTCGGTGCCTTTGTGAGATTTAGTGGCCCAATTATCCCAGGCTGTGCCACCTCCCCCCAGTTCTACATGCTCAGCCCTGCTCTCCTGCCTCCATCCCCTCTCCTGTTTTGCCAGCAGGCAAACACACCTCTGCCACTCCTTCATGGGTAGTCCTTGATTTAACTTCTCCCATGCTCAGGGATGCTCAGGTGGTCTCTGGGGTGGGTATGTCATCCTGAAGATGGCTACTTGGGAGCAGGACTTCTTCCATGAGTGAAAATCTAAGTTTTTACTTAATTAGCAAAAATCTAATCAAAAATTCTTGTTAGAGTTGAAGTAGTGCCAAGCTCTCCTCCTAAACATTGTGGTGAGTCACCATCCTGGTCTCCAACAGCTCCAGCCTCTGTCACTCACCACCTGCTCAGCATCCCAGCAGGCTCCCCCTGGCATTCCCAGCAAGAGGTTTGGCTGGGATGTCCAAGGAAAAGAGGATTGACAGGGCACTGACAGACAAGAAAGCGCTTCCATCACCTGAAGTAGCTGTGAGGAGGTTACACCTGGCCATAGATCAACCAGTCTCCTGTTAGTCCCACACTCCCCCCCTAAGGAATATCCTGCAGATATTCTGTGGGCAAAGAGACTCACCTTTGGTACAGAACCAAAACCCAGCCCAGCCACGGGAATGGTCAGCGCTGCTCCTCCCCAGCATGGTGGGGTAAGGCCCCAGGGAGAGTTAACCACAGAATTCCAGAAGGGTTTGGGTGGGAAGGGACCTTCAAGACCATCTCATTTCACCCCCTGCCATGGGCAGGGACACCTTCCACTAGACCAGGTAGATCCAAGCCCTGTCCGACCTGGCCTTGGATGCTTTTAAATTAATTACAGAGCTCAGAAAGGGGCAGGGACTGGCTGGGGTGGGGAAGGGACAAAGCTCCCCTTTGCTCTGCTAAGAGCAGCCTGTGGCAGGTCATCCAGGACCTATCCTGAACACCTCACCAGGACATCAGACAAGCAGTATAACAACCAGAATTGGAGAGTTTCACCACAGGATTGGACATTTATGTGCACAAGAACAGCATCTGCAGTGACTCCAGCTCCAATGACAATCAGAGCAGCTCCTGACTCTCCTGCTGCCTGCCAGCTGGGGTCAGGGGGGAATCTCCCCTCACAGGGAAGTATTGCACAATTATGGGCATTATGGGATTTTTATGCCTTCCTTTAAGGCATCCGGCTTGGCTTCTGCTGGAGACAGGATGCTGGGCTGGAAGCACTATTGGTCTGTTCAGCTCAAACAGTTTTTATGTCCTAATACAAAATTAATGGTTCTCTCACTGTGACTCCATGTGGCAAAGCTGCCTGCTCCGGGCATTCCAACTGGCAGAGAGAAAGTGGGGCTGAAAACTCATTTCCTACACCAGCACAGTCACCCCACACCCCAGCAACCAGATGCTGGACCCTGATGGGCTGCGGTGCAGAGCTCCTGCCTTGGGGGATCTCTCATCCTCCTATGCCAGGGATACCAGATCCACAAATCTCTGGGATACAAGTGGGTTGTGCAGGCACCTGTGTCCCCTAAACCTGACTGTGCCACCTCTTCAGCAGCCTCTCTTGCTGCCTGTCAGGTTAGGCAGGAACATCTGTCTTAAAAACTGTGTTTCAGGATCCACATGGAGGTTCCTTCCGATTGTGTGGAACAGCAGCTCATCCATCACTCAGACAGCCAGGTAGAGCCACTCATCTTGACTCGGTGACACCTTTTATCTACAAACACCCAGACTGACTCACAACCAGCTGTGAACCCCATCAGGAGGTTTTTACCAAGCCAAGGGCCTGTTTTCCTGGCTCCCATCCAGTATGGTGCTGGAGGCTGGAAGAACTGCTTGCTCCCACCAGGACTTTTTCAGGGTTCAGCCCCCTGTGACTGGAGCAGGCTGGTTTTGTTGAGCTGATTATTTTGGTGTCCAGGTGGGAGCCAAGCTCTGCAGCTGCCCTGTGTGTGGTTGGCTTGTGGCTTGTCCTGAGGGAGTCCATGGCACTGCTGGGAATTCTGACCCCGGAGTCCTGACTCAGGTGTTCTGCAAAACCACTGGACCTGCTGCTTCCAGGGCCATCTTTGTGCTCCTGTGCCTCTGCTGGGGACAGCACAGGGATGGAAATGGCAGGATTTGACCCGCTGGACCCACAGCAAGGAGAGGTTTGAGCAGCAATTGTCTACCCACACAGTGCACCTCCAGAAGCCTCTTTCCTTTGTTTTTGTGTCCAGCTGTAACACTGCAACAAATCCCACCATCCTCATCTTCCTACTTCCATC
The DNA here is from genome assembly GCF_001604755.1 of Lepidothrix coronata. NCBI lineage: Eukaryota > Metazoa > Chordata > Aves > Passeriformes > Pipridae > Lepidothrix > Lepidothrix coronata. The sequence goes on along the minus strand of NW_016690238.1, from coordinate 1,065,359 downwards.
AGATCCTCTCGAACACCTCTCCACCCCACTGAAGGCTCCTCTGCCTCCTCCATGCCACTGCCATTCCCAGCTGTCTCCCACTGTCCGCAGGGCACTGCCCAGAGCCCTTTCCCACATTCCCTGCCCTTCTTGGCTCATCAGCTGGCCAGGTCCCAGGCTCCCCACACAGCCTGAGCCACCGACCTCGCTGGGGCCTGCAGGGTGACCCCAGACAGCCCTGCCCACCGGGCAGACGGGGCTGGAGTCAGCCAGGGGGCCCAAGAAGGCCTGGAGGAGAGCTGGCACTGACAGGCATCCTCACCACGTGTGCTGGGTTGCCTAAAAGGATGGGACCAACCTCCCCTAAAGCAAATAATTGTGCACTATGACCTTATGGGGGAGCTTCCACCCTGACCCAGCTGGCAGACAGCTTATTTCACTGGGGAAAAAGGACTAAAAAATTAGGACCTGACTCTGAAATAGGGAATTTCTCCTGGTGGTCCTTAGACCTCAGTGACAAACTGATGGCACAGAATGATGAGGCACAGAACCAGAGCCCCTGAACCCACCCTGTGACACTGAACAGTGCTGTCCCTGCTTTGCCCCCTCTAACCACAGCACTGTGCTGAACTCTGCCTTCACCCCCTGGCTCTCTCCAGGGGAACAGTGTCCTTATTCCTACAGGGATGTTGACCAAATCATAAAGATGTAATGACATTGTCTGGGCTGACATGCTGATCGATGCTTTTCATGCAAAATTATGCTTTCTGCGACTAATAAATATTGATCCTTTTTGTTGCTGTGTAGCACTGCAATAAAGAGTGACTTAAATGTCTGCCAGCACTGAGCTTCCTCCATCGTTTTCCAGCCCCCAGCTCCCTGGCAGCATCCCTTTGCATGTCCTACTGACACTGGTGCCAGTGCCTGATCCCAAGGAGGGCACAGCACCTCTGTGAACATCCACCTCCCTCCGTTCTTCTGTCCTTTGAATGGTACTTATGTTACAGTGGTTCCTGGGAAGCAGTAGAAAATAAATGGAACTGGAGGGAGTGCTGGGGAGGGGGAGCGGGGTCACGTCCTGGGCACGTTTAGGATAATAAACAGGAGAAACCGGGCCAAGTGCAGAACAAATAGAAACATTTAGGGCTGCTTGGCAGGGGGGTGGTGTAAGCTCAGTGGGCTGGGTCAGATGGCTGAAGACTCCTTAAATCAAAGCTCTGGAGCTCGGCAGCGAGTGCCTGGTGACAGGCTCTGCTGGACACAAGGATCCATTCAGCCCTGCTCAACTGACCCAGGTGGCAGCAGCCCTGCTGTGTTTGCTCCTCTCCTGGAGAGGGGTCAAGCAGGGCCCTGCACTTCACATCCACTTGGCTCCCTCAACTCCACACCAGAGTGCCCAGCAGCAGGGGCTCCTGCTGCTCAAGGGATCCCAGAGGGATATGATGGCACTCTGGGGTTGTGTTCCTGAGCTCTCAGGGGGCTCTGGGACCCTGTTTTTTCCAGGTCTCACTGCCTCTTCTCCTCCCATCTCCCCCCATCACGGGCAGAAGAGCCCTTCCCTGTCTCCTAGGAGCTGCACTGGAGAACATGAGGTGTGAACTCAGATCCGGGACTGCAAAGGGATTGATGATGACAGGAGGAGGCCTGGCTTCAGTCACTGCTGCCTGGCAGCCAGGCAGTGATTGGATTTGTGCTCTACACATATTTTGGGATCAGACTAAGGGATTGGATCCATACTTATCGTGAGCAGAGGGGTTCAGCTGCAGCAGTGAACCACAAAGAAGGAAGGGCCAAAGGTCCATGGTGCTCTGTACAATCTCAGGGAAATGTGTCCTGCTCCCCCCTCCCCACACAGACAGCTGAGTGCTGAGAAAGCTTTTAAGGCAAAAAACCTATAAATAAAGAACGCTGTCCCTGGAACACAGAGCTTAAAATATGATGGCATCTCCCCCAGACTGTGAATGGGTTCCCTGAAGAGCTCCCCCAGTCCTGAGGCCCTCCCTTTCCCCACTCCCCTCCTGGGAAAATTGGAGAGGCAAAGGGCTGCTGCTCCAGCAGATTTGCAGGAGTGGGAGTTGAAGAATCAATGAAGCTCTGAAAGCCAGTGGGGAAAGTCATTCTGCACCTTCCTGACACCAGGAATAAATGATTCAGCGCGAAAGGAAAAAAAAAATACAACAACCCTCAAATGAGGCTGGAATTACCCACTGGAGAGATATTTCATCTTGAAGAATTGTGTTTGCTGCAGTGTTCATCTCACTGAGCCACAGCAAGGCTTTAATATCCAGCAAAAGGTCAAACCTAAATGGGAATTGGGAGAGCCTGCTGGAGCTCCGACGCCAGCGCCTGCACACACGGCCGAGCTCCCAGTGCCTCACACGGAGCAGCCACACCAGGCCAAGGCCTGAAACAGGGAGTGGAGCTGAGCTGGACCGGGCAGGAACAGCTCCCTCTCTGATGGGATCCCAGGCACAGCTCAGCCCAACCACGTCCTGCCCTCGCTCCCTTTGGACTGGGCACGAAAGGAACAGACCCGCCTGCCTGGGTGCCTTGAGCAGGGTGAATTTGGGGAGAAGCTTCCCGATTTTCCACTCAAAAGATCTAACTGATAGTAAAGGAAGGCGGGATTTCAAGGCACCTGAGGGCTGCAGGGGGTAGCTGTCAGCTCCTCCTCAGCTGGGACATCAGTGCTTGAAGGATGCAAGAGACTCTGACAGTGCCCTGGTCCTGACCTGCTCTGAGCCCGGGGTGGTCTGGGGGCGGTGGGAGCTCTCTCCTCATGCCCATCAGCTCCCCATGGACAGACAGTTCTTCCCACTTTTCCCAGTTCTGCCTTGGTACTGCTGCTGTCTCCCTCCACACACACACATCTGCTCAGCCTCTCCTTGGTTAATGTGCACTCCTTCCCTTGGACTCAGCTCTGCCCTCTGGGAGCCTGGCATCCCTACCCCAGGCTGTAGCAGAGTTCCAGGGAGGAATTAGGTAGACAGGAGGTGGAGGGAAAGCAGAGGTTCCCAGGCAGCTTCCTCCCTCCTCTTCACCATGACAAAGGTGAGAGTCCAAGAGAAGGAAGGAGTGAACTGAGCCCTTCCTGTAACATCCATCATCCTCCCAAGAGGGAACAATGCAGGTCAGTGAGCTGAGCTGGGCAGAGGGGGATGTTACCTAAAGCAGAGCTGAAAATCTGCTTAAACTTTAGGGTTTATAACAAAACTGGTCCCAAGCTACAGGCAAACTGCAGACTCTGCAATGAAACAGGAAGATTTGGGAACTAGCAGCTCTCCTGACAGCCCTGTGCCTTCCACCTGCCACCTTGGTCATCCAACACGACCTGGAGCCCTCCTGTTTTCCTGTTCAGGACCAGCCAACACACCTCCACCCCGCCCTGCCATTCCAGGTGTCCTTTCAGCCCTTCCTGATGAACAAGCTGCCATTCCTGATGGGCATCCTGTGCCAACGTGGATAAACATCCACTGGGGAATCACCTGAAACTACCACTCTCATTTCCACTTGTGACTCGAGCCAGACTTCCCTATGTACAGAGAGATTAAATTTCTCTAAGGTTAACACAAGATAATTTTTTGTTCAAATATTTACAGTTAAAACTCACCAAAAAATCAACAGGATTCTGCTGGACAGTGCTCAACCACCCACAGCCCCCAAAGGCAAACAGGGTTTTATGTGGTATTTAAAGCATCCAGAGGCATCCACAATTCAGCCCTCCCAAGTGTTCCCCAGGCCAGACTGGGTCCCTGCCATACATCCATGGCTCTGAGGGAAGTAGGAAGAGGGAAGCAGGAAGAACTTGCTGTCTTTTTCTTCTTAATAATGGTGACCATGTGGACACAGCCAGAGTGGGTCACCAGCCCCTCACAGGGTCACACTGACAAAGGAGGTGGAGGCCATCTCTGAACTGCACCCAGCAGCCACATTCTTGGGAAGCCAATGCTGTGGAAAAAGGGGTCAGGTTGCTTCTCCCCATGTTTGGCTTTGTGGAGCTGTTTGTGTCTCCTGGATCCAAGACTTCCCTGGCAACACAGCGGAGCTGTCGTTTGGAGATCTTCTCCTTTCTATCCAGGATGTTTAAATTCAAGCCTCAAACTTGTGGTTGGCAGGGAACGGGGGCAAACAAACAGCCAAACAATCTGCTGTCAGTTCCTGACAGTCTGGCCTGCAACAGTTATCCCTCCTGTCCGTGAGGAATGCCCGAGCACAGAGGCATTGGCTCAAGGGCCTGTCACAGAGTTAAAGTGCTCAGGCTTAAGTACAAGAGAAAATTAGAAAAAAACAGACAATAAGTGTATTGAAACATTTGGGCTTTGCTCCCTCCTCTGTAAGGTCTGTTGTTTCACTGGCAGAGGGAAGGCTGGACTCATCCACAGCTGCACTGAACATCTGGGGGCTTGAGGAACATCCCCTGACTGCTTCTAAACCTTTCTGTTTGCTGCTCCCCCACCTCTGACCCTCTTTTTGGCATGCCAACCTCCATTTCCAGCCCCCCTCACCCACTGTTCCTGTGTGCAGGGTGTGCACTGAGGTGCCAGGGGTTCCTGGGAGGTAAGTACAGCTCAGTTTGACAGAGCTGCTGAGGAGGTGCAGAAGCTCAGGTGGAAATCACCCTCTCCTCTCTCTGCTCCTTTCCAAAGCTGAAGGGGTTAGAGGGAAGCTCACCTCTGTGAGCCAGTGCTGAGGAACACTGGCTGGATCCCTGCATGAGAAGCTCTGAAGGGAGCACAGACATCCTCAGGTGTTAATCCCATGGGATGAGTTGGTTTAACAGCCTCCTTTCCCTGGGTGGACAATCAGCTTCCACAGGGAGTCAGTGACTTTCTGAGACTTTTCAAACAGACAGTGCTTTTCTGGGATGAAGCTCCCACCTCTGAAGGGTTCTCATCTCTCCCAGTGCCCTGGGGCTTTCTGCTCACATACACTCCGCTCTCTCACACAAGACATCCTGCAATGCCACCTCATGCCAGCTTCCCTCTCTGCTGGATGCAGAAGCATTTCCATGCAGCCATGGTGTTTCTGGATGATCCCTCAACTCCACCAGGCTCACAGGGAATGCAGGAGTGTACAGGACTCCTTCCTCTGGGTTGTCACTATTGTCCCTCTGACAAGGCAAGCCCCAGCCCTGCAGCTGGCAGGTCAACATTCCCTGTGCTGCTGAACAAGGAAACACAGAGGAGGGAATGCAGACAATATCCTAAACAAATCTGCTGTTTACAAAGTCCCCTGTAAACTGTTTACATTGCTGGGGAGAAACCATGGAGGAACAGCAGCTGGACCGTGTTCTTCCCAGTGGGAAGAACTCCACTCCTGTTTGCTGCACTCCTGTGGGATGGAGTGGAGCTGATGCATGTCTGGAAGGCTGCAAACGCATGAAAGGAAAGAAGAGGCAGCAAAATCCCAGTACCACCCACTCCCCCAGCCTGCCAGGACCTCTGGCTGCCTCAGCACTGCCTCCCAGAGCACACTCTGAGGGACACGGCATGTCCTTGGGGTGCAAGGTGGCAAGGGACAGCTAACCTCGGGCTGCTGAGCAGTGCCTGGGGTGGTGAGGCTGCTGGCAGAGGAAGCAGTCCTGGAGGAGCCAGCCCTGACCCTCCCTGGAGCCCCTTGGCTCTCAGACACATGTGAAGTGCCTTGTGACTCTCATGCCTCGGAGCCGCGGTGTGTGGTGCCAGCGGCCGCTGCTGCATTATAGACATGGCTAAAAATGGGGCCTCAGAAAGGCCAGCAAGAACATTTCGAAGTGCTGGCATAAAATAAAAGCCTCAGTGTGCCTTTAATCTGCCCTGTTTCCTGTCCATGGAAAGCTCTTTGAAGTGCCTGTGCACAGGGCAGCGCTGGAACACCCGTGACCCAGCTGACCAGGGCCGCGTGGGCTGGAGACACAGCGTGACTGCCCGAGCCGTGGGGCTGCCTTGGGGGAAGGCATGGAAGGGTTAAACCCAAAACCCACCCTGGATCGGTCCCCTGATCACACTGGAAGGTTCATTCTGTTACTTGAATAGCTGAGCAGGACGTGAGAAAACAAGGCTTCCACTCCAGGAAGGTGATAAGTGCTCTGAGCCCAGAAATAGCACAAAGGGGGGTATGTGGGGATGGGCAGCCAGTTGGAACAGCAAGGACAGGGAAAACATCCTCCCTATACATGGTATGGCAGCCCTGACCTGGTGGTTGGAAAGGAACACAGGTACAATGATTAAAAAAAACAAAAAAAGAAAGTGGGCAAACTCATTTGTCCAGAGAAGCTGTGGCTGCCCCATCCCTGCAAGTGTCCAAGGCCAGGTTGGACCAGCTTGGAGCAACCTGGGATAGAGGAAGGTGTCCCTGCCTGTGGCAGGGGGTGGAAGTGGATGAGCTTTATGGTCCCTCCCTACCCAAACCATTCCATGACTCTATGAATACAGGTACAAAGATTCTAAAAAAAAATGAAAGTGGTTAAACTCACCCATCTGGTGTCCAAGGGCAAGCAGGGACACCACAGAGCTCCATCAGCAAGAGGCAAGGGATGTTCATCCACATTTACTTCCAAACATAGAAGAACTCCACTCTCAGCACCAGTCCTGCCTTTACTTTCCATCCAGTCAGTCTTCCAGGGCCCAGCTGTGTCCCTTTCCTGACCAGGAAGAGGATGGAGGGGTCTCCCAGCAGAGGCAAACATCCCAACCAGCAGGAATGTCAGAGGCATCTGCAGGACCTCTCACAGACCGAGCTAAAAGAAATAAAACAGGGGGAAAAAAACCCAGAATTTGTCAGGACAAGACATAACAAAAGATCATCAGGTTCCTTTGCTGAAGTAAAAAAACTCAAATCTAAGCACATTTTTCAGAGCCAACCCCAAAGAAAACTGGGGTTTTGCTTTCAGAAGCTTTCGTGCAGTTACAAACATGACAGCCAGCTAAATTTCTGAGTGAGAGACTCTCCAGAATGAAAACTTGAGCCATTTAGTTTTAAAATAAGTCAGAAGGATTGAAGCTGTAATCCCACACGAGTGCTGAGTGGGATTCCTTGGCTGAAAATTACTTGCTCAGCTTGACCTGAACTTGGAGGATATTTTTGCTTGACCCCACGTGGCTCAGGCCCAGTGACAGGGACCTTCAGACCCCGGTCCTTGCAGAGGAGCATCAATCCTCAGGGATACCCCAGTGCTCCTTCAGTTTGGAATAGGTGCTAGGATTTTTGGTGGATGAGCAGCATTTCCCACTTCGATTTTAATTCTTGGTACTGTGGATCACTTCTCAACCAGCCACCCTTCAGAGCACAAGGCAGGGGGAAGAGATTCCTCCATGCAACACCTCCAGTGTGAGCAGATTGCCCAAAGATCCCACGGGCAAAGGCAGAGGGAGAACTCAGCAAACTCATCTACCATAAATTCCCTCACTCCTCCTGTGACAAGCTGGTCAGCCCGTGTGTCCTGCTAAGGGGACAGGGCTCTCCGAGTCAGCTGAGCATCTCCTCCCTTCCCATTCCCAGGGGGTTTATTACTATGAATCATTAAAACACAGCCCAAATGGCCAGGAATTAACCCACACACTGTCCCAGTGTGCAGCTCCAATCCCATGTGTTTGGCAATGTCCCAAAGTCATCTGCTGGAACAGTCACAGAAGTACCCAGAGCAGCCCTACACCCCCAGCCTCCTCCTGCACCTTCCAGGGGCATCCCTGCTCTGTGCCCCTGGGAGCTGTGGGAAAGGGCTTCTCAGCAGAGCTGAGAGGTGGCAGTGCCTGGTTTTGGGTGAGGGTCAGTGCCCCCTGTGCTTGCCCAAGGTCAGCGAGGGGTGGGAGCTGCCCTCACCCCCCACATCTCCTCACCGAGGGGTCTGTCTAGACAATCCTCCCCGCTGGGACTCCCAGGGCCCTTCCACGCACGGAAGTGTTCCGGAATTCTTGCAATTAATTCTCTGTCATCCCCGAAACAGCACTGCTGTGCAGAGGAGTGCCACAGATCAGCAATTAAGGGGCAGAGACAGACGGCCAAGGGAGGCTCAGCAGGTCACACCTGTGCTGCTCCAGAGCTGCTCTGGGAGAAGGCCCTTAGCAAGCTCCGGAGGGAACGGCAGCTCCCAAGTCAAACCCAAGTAATAAGATGATCTTGTAGGGGGCAAGATTAATCATTATTGGCAGCCAAGAATGTGCAAGTCTAACAAAAGCCAAAGGTTTTTTTATTACAGTCCAACTGCAGCTGGGAAGACAATGTTAGCTAAGAATCATGAAATCTATTGCAAGAATAAATTTTCTTTGAACCAAACCATAAAATGGGAGTAAAATCCTCTTAAGCCAGTGGCAGCTCCTAATGGAACAGACATTATTACTTTTTTTCTTGCAAGCCAAAAATAAAAAAAAAAATTTGCTTTAGATTATTAAGTGGATAGATTAGACTCCAAAATGGAAAATATTTACTTGAGCAAAACCTGCTTAAATTAATACCTGCCCTAATTAATTTTTAAGTTTGGGTTTATAATTGAATGGAGCAATGATGATGTTTTCTGCCTGTACAAACAGGGATTTGTGAAGCCTGTTTACCCAGAATTCAGGCAGGAGGAGAAGCATCTAGGAAAACTTTCCCAGGTAACATCAGTGCTGCTGCACGTGCCAGGGATGAGTCTGGCAGCTCCTGCAAGCCTGGAAGGTGAAGCCAAGGTCCCTCCTCACAGTCGGTCATTAAATTTCCTGGAACGTCTGACCAGGAGGTCAGTCTGATATTATCAAACACGAAAACTAGTACAGAAAAATGGAAGTCATTTCTCTCTGCAGGCTGATTCAGTCTCTGCTTTCAGGGCAAGTTTGGTGCACTCCCCCCCCAGTGCTTCTCCCTTGCTGCCAGAGAGCAGGAGAGGCAGGAAGGGAGTGGAACTCGGAGCATTCACACAGGCTCTGTACACCCAGGTGGAAAACACACCTGCACAACCCCTTCTCTGGGGCAGGCAGTGCAAGGAGGGAGCTGTGTCCTGTTCTGGGAGCTTTTCCCACTGCCAGACACTCCTCTGTGTTTTGGACAATCTGTCTTCCTCAGCTGTCATGGGCTGCACTCCCTTCCCTCTTTCCAGAGGGTATCCTTGGATGCTCAGACCTTTCGGACCTCTAAAAAGTTTCCTGATCTAGATGTGGCCTCTGCACAGGGCATTTTTTGCATCAGCAAGTCAAGGGAGGGGATTCTGCCCCTCTCAGGTGAGACCCTCCCTGCAGAGCTGCCTCCAGCTGAGTCCAACAGTAGAAGGATGTGGAGCTGCTGGAGTGAGTCCAGAGGAGGCCACAGGGCTGATCCAAGGGCTGGAGCCAGGTTGGGAGAGCTGGGGGTGTTCATCTGGAGAGGAGAAGGCTCCAGGGAGACCTTAGAGCCCCTTCCAGAGCCTAAAGGGGCTCCAAGAGAGCTGGAGAGGGACTTGGGACAAGGGCCTGGAGGGCCAGGAGAAGGGGGAATGGCTTCCTACTGCCAGAGGGCAGGGATAGATGGGATATTGGGAAGGAATTGTTGGCTGTGAGGGTGGTGAGGTCCTGGCACAGGACAAGCTGTGGCTGCCCCATCCCTGGAAGTGTCCAAGGCCAGGTTGGATGGGGCTTGGAGCAACCTGGG
>NW_016690238.1:1002130-1055763 GCF_001604755.1 Lepidothrix coronata | reverse complement strand
ACCTGGGCTAGTGGAAGGTGTCCCTGCCCATGGCAGGGGGTGGAACAGGATGAGCCTTCAGGTCCCTTCCCACCCAATCCATTCTATGACTTTATGATTGGAACCCACTGAAAGTTCTCTGTGACTATAGAAGTCAACACTGCCCAAGGGCTGAAATCCCATTGCACTGTCCTACTGTTTTTTGTTGTTTTTTTTCCCCCCAAAAGCCCCTCCTCAAGGCTGAACTGACACATCCACCAAACACACTGAAATGCTCAGGAACAGCCGCCCATAACCACTCCCTATTCCCATCACCTGCACGACACATGGTTTTCCTGCAGACAAGGATTCCTGGAGCAGTTCCACAGCCCGCTGGCCTGGGGTTGTCCCCCAATTAGGGTCCAGCCTGGGAAGTACAACGTGGCCATTGGCTTGCAGCTGGCAGCCAACCCTGACATCCTGCTCCTGGAAGCACAAACTGTCTACTAAGCGGGAAGAGGAGAAACATTTGATTACAAACCTTCCTGCCTGGAAGCATTTTTAATCCTGGATCGAGCAACTCACACTCAGCCCCAGAGTGTACACTTGAGTGTATGTCTGATCTCTTTTGGGGAGCAAGATGAGAAAGCACAGGGACCTTGCTGGCACATCAGAGCTCTGTTGCCTGTGTTTTCCAGACAGGGACCTTGTTGCCAAGTGCTGGTGAGTGCTGCAGGCTGGTCCAGGCTCTCCACACAAATTACTGGTGCAGGTCTGGTTGTATGTTGTGGGCACAAAAATGAGAGAGAGACACGGACTCAATATTGAAATCTTAAAGTAAAAATGTGGAAGGTCAGATGACAGAGAAGGTGAGAGGCATTTCAGACCCAACCAGCACTTAAATCCAGGTAAGAAACAGGAAGTCTGTGGCAACAGCAGGATCATGGAGGCCATCAGAAAATATCACAAGTTAATCAAGAGTTGGGAGCAAGTAGAGTCCAGAGCTTGCCAGGAAACAACATGTCACCAGGATTACAGGCAAACCTTACAGGGCAGCTGTGATTCTGAAGGCCTGAGAGTCAAATTGTGATCAAAGAGTCGTGCAGGCACAAGAGGAAACAGCATGGAACCCAGAATCCCTCTCCTAAAGGCAAACAGAGGTGACTGACAGCACAACAGATCCTTCCCAACTCACCCCCCAGGTCCCAGGAGGGATGGATGGAGGGCTGCTCACGTGACACTGACTGACATGCTGCAAGATTGTCTGTGGGAAAGGAACGAGAGGGGTAATTTTATTGTCATGTACCACAGGGGGGTGTAAGTAAAATCACAGCATGAGAAAATGACAGTGTATCTGTCTGAGGTCATTTGCATGCCCGGATAATCTGTGGGAGGAGAGCCAGAGTTGCTGTGTTTGACAGAGGCAACACAACAATGTGCTTGGGAATTGGCAGATTTGCAAGCCCCGAAACCAATCTCGTGTTTGCTGCTCCCAGAAACTAAAATGACCAGATTTAATCATTTAGGCTTTCAATGATTACACTTTCCTCCCTCGTTATGGGCTGTACGAGGGTGTCCTCCTGCTGAGCAAGCTGCAGGGATGGCACAGAGGGACAGTCCAGCTCGGAAGGGTGTGCACATCCCAAGGACACGCTTGGGGGACACAAAGGGACTGTACAGTGCTCCGTGCAGGTGAAGGAGCACAGACAGGCATGAAAGCAGACACCAGGGAGCAGCTGCTCTGGGCAGGCAGTGTAGCCCAGTAGTTTTTAGGAGGGATCTGGAAGAAGGAGAAAAGGCTTTGTTAGTGTTTCCAGGTTGCTCCTCCGCTCCAGAGGGAGTAACCTGGGAGAGAAACAGGGTGGCACGTTGGAACTGGCACAGCTGGCAGGACAACTCGGTACCTCTGCAGTGGAAAATGTAGCTGCTGGTTGGATGGAGCAGGGCCAGGAGAACAGGGCGTCTGCAGAAGGCACAGGCACTCCAGGGCTCGTGTGGAGGGAGGTGGTGACAGGATCGGTGAGACAGGCTCTGCACGACCCTCTAACACTGCACTGCCAGAGGCTCCAGGAAAATCCCGATGATAAGGTGTGAGGTGCTCTGCACAGGACTGATAAGTGTGGCAGAAATCTGATTGCTCCAAAAACCTGGGCATCCCAAAGGGATTTCATCTGGGAACACAGGGAGGAGGAGCTGGATTTTAGAGATAACCTTTGCGCAGAACCATCTAGTTTTCAGCAGAGCCCAGATATGGGTATTTAGAGACAGGTCAAGTCAAAGAGGACAGAGGGGGTGAGTGGATGGTAAGAGAGAGACATCAAGAAAGGAGCAGGGAAGAGCAAGCACAAGGAGATTTAAAACTCCTGAGCTGAAGGCAGTAGGTGGGTGTCCACGAAGGGCTGTCAGAAAGCAGTCTGTGAATTAATTTGGACAGTGCAGGACGGGCTAGGAGGAAAGTGATTGCTCTGTGAGTCATCAGCAGGAGATTAAATATGCAAAATTTGTAAATAAGGTCACCCAGAGAGGGAATGCAGAGGAGGAAAAGAGGAGGGCTGGGCAAATGGCCAAGGATGGAGCAGTGAAGCAGCTGACAGTACTTGAGGATTGTCAAGCAGGACAGGCACAGCCTCATCAAGGCAGGGGCAACCCTGTCCTGCTCGGTGAGCAGAGGGGAATAACACACCCCCACCAGCAAGGAGACTTGTCACTGCCAAACCCAGAGAGAGAGTAAAACACCTTGTTGGTAGCCATAGACTGGAAAAGACAACCCCACAGCTGTAGCTGGCAGGGAGTTGTGTGGGAGGCTGTGCCTACCCAGCGTTACTCAGCTGGAAGAGCCAGAGCTCGTGTTTGTGGCTGCAGGGGCAGGAGCAGTGGCATCCTGAAAGCCCCAGCTGACCCCAGGTTCCAGAGCCAGCTGGCCAAACGCCACAGCCTGAGCTCCCCCATTACCTGGAGCTGGCTGGGAAGCAGAAGGCAGCACGCAGGGAACAGCCCCATTACCTTGTCACTGGAAACGGCCCCTCATTTGTCAGGGAGGGATTCAGGCAATGGACAGAGGGATGTGGGGGGGGTTGCAGGTGTTAGGCAGTCACCCTGAGAGCTGGAGACAGCAAAGAGAGCCTGAAAAAAAGAGGATCCATTTCTAGGCAGAGAGGGTCTTAGCAAGCCCCAGGCAGAGTGAGGGGAAAGGGGGCTGGGAATGGACCAGTGGAACAATGAGTACAAAACAAAGGGGCTGCATTAAAGGGACCCACTCTGGCGCTTGAACCAGGTTTAAGCAACTTTGCTGCTGCCTAATCTGAGGCTAATAACGAGCCAGATGTCTTACAACTTGGAAATGCCTGGCCAAGTCAGTGAAGAAGAGCAGGTGAGACACTTAACCCTTAAAGTAAGTGGTGTAAACGTTGTTCTGTTTCTGTTTGTGAGTGCACAACAAAGGCAAACTGCTTTGGGGTTTACAGGTTTAAAGTTGTGGCCTGTTGGCAGCAGGATATTGTACAGCCCTGCTGTGGTGCTGAGACGGGCTGAGCAGCCTCAGCATCTCTGTCTGGCACAAGCCTCAGAGGCAAAGTTGAGTGAGCTGGGCCCAGGGGTGAGCAGGAGAGGTTACCCCAAGGCCAGGCTCTGTGAAATGCAGAGTTAGTCACGACAAGGTGGCCTGGCCCCTCCAGGGTGCTGCTTACCCGTTCCAGCAATTCAGAGGTTTTTATATGCAGCTCCATTTACAAGGAAACCCAGTCTGCAAAGCACAGCTTAGTCCAAATTCCCATTACAAGACTTCATCAGATCACTCTGGGCTCTGAGACCACTGTCTCCACACAGTAATAGCCATTATCCCCAGGCTTTGTGTGTGTTTATGTTACCCTTCCATTTTCCCTTCAGATATGACAAGCAATTCCTAGAAAATATGTTATAAACTCTTCTGCTCTGGAGTTCTGCCACCTCTGATTGCATTCATTTGAGCCAAGGATGTAGTTCCAAAGCAAATCAATAAACAAGACTTAAAAGGGTCCTACAGACACAGGCTGGGGGCAGCACCACAGCCCTCCCCCCTCCCCAGTTATCTCTGCTGTGCTTCAACCTAACAAAATAAATGGGTGAAATCCAAACAGTAGAACACTTCCCAAAGCTCCCAGTGCTGCTTTACAGTATGGGAGTAGGGGCTAGGGCTGCCTTGCAGCTGGAGGGTCCCTGGAGTCACCAAATCAGTGTGACTGCTTGTCACAGTGCTGATCTGGGCCGGGGGGAGGGTCTCTCAGGGATCATCAGCAGGGACACACCTCACTGCCAGCCTGGGGTACCCATGGGTGGGCTGCAGCCAGGGTCTCCTGGCTGCCACAGGTGGTCCTGGAGACACCCAAGGAAACATCTCCACCCCCGTGAGGGACTGGAATGGCAAATCTGGAAAGCCCGGATTCAGAAAGGGGCCATGCACCCCACTCTTACTGAAGACACTGAGGCCCCTTAGGCTTGTTATCACATCCAAGGAAGCATATCTAGATTTACCTGGGGAGTACATATTCACCCTGAACCTTCCTTTACACTGCCTCTGGCTCCTCGTACCTCCCAGCACCCCAAGAGCCATTTGGGAACAGGGAATGGTCCTTGGGAGCCTCCCAAGAAGCTGACAAGGCTGTACCTCCTCAAGCAGCTCCTCCAAGGTGAATCATAATGGACCCCATAAGCCACAGTAAGGACTGCTGGCTAAACACTTCCCCAGGGAACAGCTGAGAGGTGGGTTATTCATCACCACCTGCTCCCCAGGATCAATGGATCAGGCACACAGGATGAGGATAACTTCCAGAGAAACCCCGGATACAAAACCTGCTTGTATGCACTCACAGCAGGAGTTACAGAGCACATTAACTCCACTGGTTGAATTATTTGGATTTGGGTGGTTTTTTAATTTCAAAATCTCCAAAGGCTGTGTAGACACAACGCTGACAGCTCAGCCAGAGAGGAGGGGTGCTGTGAGAACACCCCCTCACTCTGCCACCAAACAACTGCTGGGTTTTTACCTGGCTGCATCTTCAGCTGAGATCTCCATCACTTGTGTGCTGCTGTTGTATTGGTGTGTCTGCCTGGAGATGACTCAGGACACCTGTCTGCTGTTCCCAGCTCTTCTGCTTTCTCTCACTGTGAAATAAAAGAAACCACTCATTGTGGCAGTGCTCTCGTATTTTGGTTTTCCTCGTGGTCTCCGTTTAGTGCGTCCGTGCATTGCTTCCAAATCCAGCACTGTGTGTGCAGAGCCTGATTAGGGGAATTCACACCACCAAAATATACATCCTATGTGCTCTTCATGAGCAGTTACACACAGCCCTGGAAGAGCCTCCCACACAACACACTGGCACAGTGAAGCTCCTACTAGAGACACGTGGGACAAGCAGTGCCCACGTCTCCTGCACAACAGCCCCGGAGTGCTGTGGGACCTTGCTTAAAGAAACGTTTTCCTGGGAATCAGAGAGAGATCCCACGAACTGCTGCTCTTTTTAGTGGGGCCTGTGCTCATTTGTAGAGCTGTGGAGGCCATGTCTGACACCACAGAGGAGCTGTGAGCTATCCCAGCCCGCGAAGAAGGCTCCTCTGAGCTGCACTGAGGGACACAACTGCTGGAGGCCATTCCCATGACATTCCCATGTGTTCAGATCATCCCTGTGCAGCACCAGGGAACTGAACTGCACACACTGCTGTGGTGCCTTGGTTTCTCTCTGTGTCTCCAGCACAGGCTGCCCTGCACCTCACTCAGGCAAACCCCAAATTCAAGAGGCCAAATTGTTCCCAGTGTCCATGCAAAGCAGCCCCTTGTCCCTGTACACCCTGTGGAGCAAGGGGAGCGCTCCCACCCTGCCCAGGCTGGCAAAGCCCCATCACGTGGCCCCAGTGCCACACTTTCTGCCAGAGCCTGTTTTCCTGCTGGGGACCATGCTCTGCTCTGGGTGCCTGCAGCACTGAGCACCTTTGAGTGTGCTCAGCCATGGGGTAATTAATGAACACGAGTGGTCACTTCCATTATCTGCAACTTGAAGGCAACTCTGATCACGTCAGAGCTGGAGCTGCACTGGACCAGGGCACAGCCACACCTGGGGCTCCAGACCTCTGCGTGCTCGCTCTCCCCGGCTGCTCGGGGAGTCAGGTGGTGCCGTTCCTAGAAGGTGAATAAATTATTATTGCAAATTACTCTGATGAAGTGGCTTTTATTAGAAAGCCAGACACAAAGGGAGCTTGCTGATTGGCTGCCAGTGATGTCATAGCCAGCACAGCACTCAAATGCAGAGATGCGAATTTTCTCGTCTGTATTTTGCGTATAATTTTCATTTTCTCCTGGCAATAAAGACTCACCAGCAGAGTCTTTCACCCCGGGAGGGCGGCAGGGGGGTCTGTGCTGCTCAAGTGGCTGATGAAAGCAAAGTGGCCTTTGTTCCTCTGTCTTGCAGGGAACCCCAGGCTAACAGTTTGCACCCACAAAGACACTGTGGTTTATTGTTCTATTACAAACCCACCACTCCATTTTCTTACGTGGGTAGCAGAGAAATTGGCATTTTTTTGGCTTGCATACACCTAAAATCATTCTGATCACAGAGATTTTGCTCTTTACAAGCTGAAGCTTAAAGTGCAGATAAAGCAACAGCCTGGGTATCATTCTGATCCTCAGCAAAAGGCGAGAACGAGGCTTTAGAAACAACCAGGCAGCAAAATCCAACTAATTATTTATTTTTCAAGTTTCACATCGTGGTTTTTCCTCCCTGCAAAGCCACTGTGAATTCTCAGAGAGGTCTGTCAGAGGGGCAGACGCAGTGCCAAGCGCGCTGCGCGTTCTCATTTCTCTTCCCTAACTGAACCTCGTATTGAACTTATAAAATTCGCCAGGCAAATGTTCCAGCTTTAATCATTCCTGGATGCAACAGGCACACTGGGACAACTCAAACAGTAGAACCCTGTGTGGACAGCAGGCATGGAATTATCCCTTGCCTCTCTGAACTGGAATGAACTCCCAAACCGAGGCAGCCACGTGAAGGCTGTGGTGAGCTCTGCAGCTCCCTCACGCAACGCGGCCGCAGTTCTGGGCTCCAGCCCTGCTGGACCTGGACATGGCAGAGTGGAAGGTTTTCCATACCTCCCTCCCTCCCTTATGTACAACCAAGGTGCAAATTTTGCTGGGAAGGCCAAGAGTAACATTTCCAGCCCTGGGAACAGTCTCTTCCCTGTGCTGTGCAAACACTGGGCTCTCCTCCAGCAGACCCAGCACAAATCCCGAGCTGACCTCCGGCACTTGCCCATTCCCCTTTGATTATGGCTCTGAAGCCATTTGTCCTGCAAGGGCAAAAAACAAAACACATCTATCACTTGGAAGATGCCCTGGAAACCCCCAGACAGTTGCACTGATGAAACTGGACACTGAGGGCTGCTGGAGAGCTCAAACATAGCTAGATTTGCTGTTCCCAGACCTGAGGTCACGACTCCCTGCAACATCATCAGCTCCACTTTATTCCAGGTGGCTTGAAGTTGGAAATCATTCTCCCTTATCACTGAAGATTTGCTGAGCTGCCTGCCCTCCGTGGATAACAGCAGCTGCCCTCAGACTCCTGGAGGCTGGATCTGAGGCTTTTGAAGTGCTGAGGGTGAAGGTGCAAGGAACAGGCATCCGGGAAGGAGACTCCTGACTGTGAATCAGAGTTAAAAAGGAATGTGAAGGCAGCAGTCCTGGGAGAGGATGCTGGCTGAGACACACGGCCTGCATCAGCAAAAAGGGAACGGGCTCCCAGGTTTAAGACCTGGAACAGATTCAAAACACCCCTTTTAGATCTGACCTGCTTTCCTGTCTGAGGGAGACAGCGGAGAGGAGAGGGAGCCATGAATCTCGGATCCAGTCCCTGCTTTGCCAATGTGTGGCTTGGCCCTACATCCCTCTTTGCTTTTACCACTCCATGTGAGAGTAGAGGGCTATTAAAAGCATCAGAAGAATTTCAAGTAAAACAATTTTATTGTTTTTTAAGAGCTTTGTTATACATCTCTGGAGCTCTGGCTTGGACCACCACAGACGAGCATCAGGAAGCTCAGAACAGCCTTTGGATATCGAATTACTGTTCAGAACCATATCAAATTCCAAAATTGCAACTACTGGCCAATAAAAGAAGCCTCTGTAGGACATAACACACCCACACAGATGGCACAGACCACAAAACCATCATGCTGGGCCTAACTCAGCTTCCCTTCCTCACCCAGAGCAGCAGCCTTGCCCCGGTCTGATTCCAGCAGCATTATTCCCCTGGGAAGCAGCTGGGCTCTAGAGGAGAACACAGTCCCACCTACTCATCACTGACCTCACAAGAGCCCCTCTATTGCTTGGTTTTTAATGACTTTGGGGGTTGGTGTCTCAGGCAGCCCCTGCCCTGCACTTGAGGACAGTATTAGAATCA
Source organism: Lepidothrix coronata (assembly GCF_001604755.1). Lineage (NCBI taxonomy): Eukaryota > Metazoa > Chordata > Aves > Passeriformes > Pipridae > Lepidothrix > Lepidothrix coronata. The sequence goes on along the minus strand of NW_016690238.1, from coordinate 1,047,382 downwards.
CGTTTGGATTATAATACCCAGTAAGCTGTTCTGGGGTGATATGAATCAAAGCCCTGAAAGTGGGATTGTGTTTAATTAATCGTGGCTGACAGATGAAAGTATTGATTGTAGACTGAGAGGTTCAGGACTGGTCTGGGGGATAATTGTTGCAGGGTACACCGTGTTAGGGTGATATTTCCTTCATTTCTGGTGACGTAGGAGGGAAGCAGGGGAAAAATAAGTGAATAATTGCAGCTAATTAGAACTCGTGTGTACATCCCAAATTAATTTGTCTGAATAATCAACCGCCACCAGCAGTCTGATCCAAAAGGAAAAGGAAACAACTGCCCAGAAAGATCTCAATTGCTCCCATAAATTCGGCAGTCCCAGGTCTGAGCTGAGGCCCTAAATACAGAAGGAGAACTGGACAAGATTATTGAGTGGAAACACTTGCTTTTGCTTAAGGTGTACAATAGGTAAAAAGGAGTGGGGGAAGCTGAGGGATGGCACAGTGCGGAGGGGAGGCAGATGATGCTCTTGCCTTCACCTTCTTCCCATCCCTATCCATTTGCAACAGGCTGGACCGCCGGCAGCCTGCCCACCACTCCCTCGCCAGGTGGGACACGGGAGGTGCGGGATGGCGGCGGGGATCAGCCGGGCCACCGCTGTCGCCGCGGGGTTAATAAGAGGTGTCTGTGCCGGCGGCAGGGGCAGATGGAGGCGAGGCTGCGGCAGCCCCGTGGGCTCACAGCGCCCGGCCCCGCTCGGGCCGCGGGATCCCCTAATCTCCCACGGCAGCCCTGCTGCTACAAACACTCTCATCACGAACGCAGCGGGGGCAGCTCAGCACAGACAGGGAATGATCTAGCAGGGGGTTAATAAAAGGACTGGCGCAGAACAAAAAGCCTGTCAACCGCCACAAGATGTGCTCTCCACCCCTGCCGCCCCCCAGGAAATTAAAAACTGCAGCCCGTGGCGTGCGGTGTTCCCTGCGGGACCGGACGGGGCTCGGGGAGATGGAAGGGGAGGACGGGAAGGGGGAAGTTGGGAGTCAAATGTTTATCCCAGCTGTTGTTTCTGATGCGAGATATCAAGTGCTGTTACTCTAAAGGACCAGACTACCTGGTCTTTCCAAAGCTTATGAAACCACGGCACATTTCCGTGAGCTGTTGCCAGCAGCTGCTCTTGGAGACCATCCACTCGATCCTGCCAGGCTGGAGGGCCAGGCTGCTCTGCCTGACACCGCCGAAGTCCGTGCTAGCACGTTTCCATGGAAATGGGAAGAGAACGAATGCCTGTGACACGATACACCTTTTCTGATGTAGATTTGGACCATTTCTAACATCTCTTTCTAGTCACAGCCTTCAGGACTGAATATTTTGCGGACACAACCAAAACAGAACAAGAAGGGGGAAAAGACATCTGATGTTATGAATCAAAACCAACCATCCTTTCTGGTGAGCAGCAGTTGAACTCGAAAGCACATTAATCCCCTAAAACAACCTTCTAGGTAAAGAGACCGCCGCACTAAATATAACGTAATTCGCAGGCTCCTTATTTCTCAGAGGCGAACGGTGACGATCTGTCCCTCCCCTCTTCGGCCTGTTTGGGATGAAGTTTCCATCCCCGTCTCCCCTCGGAGGGGGATCCCTGCGCTCGGAGGTTCCCTGGCTGTCGCTGTGAGACCAGCCCGGCAGCGCTGCGGCAGCGCGGGCCCGCAGCGCCCTCTCCCGCGGCTCCGGGGCACCCCCGGCACCGCAGCATCCCGCACACGGGCACCCCTGGCACGGACACCCCGCAGCATCCCGCACACGGGCACCCCCGGCACGGACACCCCGCAGCATCCCGCACACGGGCACCCCCGGCACGGACACCCCGCAGCATCCCGCACACGGGCACCCCCGGCACGGACACCCCGCAGCATCCCGCACACGGGCACCCCCGGCACGGACACCTCGCCGCATCCCGAGGGCGGCCCGGCCTCCGGACAGGTCCGCGGCCGCCCCGGGGCATCGCCTGCAGAGAACTAACCCCGGCAGCGCCCAAAACAGCACCGACTCCCACGCACCTTGGAGGGATTTTGGCGAGACAGTGTCTGTGCTTCCCTACTGCTTTCCAGCAGCGCTGGGCATTTCAGATAACGGTGAGGAGGTTCACGGAGGCTTTGCTGGGGGCCTGAGTTTGGTATCTGCCAGAGGAGTGAGGAATAAAGCAATTCTCCTCCTCTTGGACGCCGGTCTCTGCTCATCACCCAAGGTGTGGCTGCACCTCGAGGTGTCCTGAACACCCAAAACCTCACCGGTCTGCTCTTGTACCACCACTGGGGGGGATTTATAGAGCCTCTCAGCAGCTGCTCCTGTCTCCCACTGTCCCAGCACTGTGCTCCAGGAGCCTTCGTGCCCACACCACAGACCTGCCTGCCCTGGGACCTCATCCCTGCACCCGTCGGTGCAGCAGGATACACTTTAGGAGGAGAAACACGAGACATTTGCAAAGCCAAAAGCAAAATAATGACAAATTTTGTCTCTATAGGGAGTTTGCCTGGTTTGCTTAGGATTATTATCATTTTAAAGGGCAAGTTACTGCTCCTAGTGCTGGGAGCCAAGGAGCTTCATGAATACAGATGCATTGCACAGACAGAATAAATAAAGTTCATCCACAGTTGTCATTTTATATTCCAAGTGGGTGAAAATGAGGTGTCCCATCCCCAGGAGATCCAGAAAGGGCTCTGGCCCCTTCATTAGACCCAGAGAGGAAGCTGGACATTAAACATGGCCTGAGATGCCAGGCCTGGCTCAGTGATTCCACACTGTCAGGAGAGCAATGTGCTGGAGAAGTCAGCCTTCCTCCAGGGAACACCACTCCCGGGAAGCACAGGTTTCCTGGCTGCCAGGAAAACACTTGAAAACTGGAAACACTCCTGCCCTTCCTCAGTGAAAGGGACCAGCATCAGAGCCAGACCCAGCTACAGCCACAGAACATTCAGCACCACATGATGGTTGCTGGAATAAAGTCAGCAAACGAAATGACAAATGAAATCAAATGGGATTTCAATTGACCAGAACATTTCACTTGGCCCAGGGCTCCCTGTGAGCCAGAAGCAGCAGCACTGTGCCATGTCCCAGCCCTGCCCTCCCCAGCATGGGCACTCGCAGCATCTGGCCAGATGTGCCCTTGGGTCCTACCCTGGCTCGTGCACCAGCACCTGCTGCTGAGAAATGGCTTTTTGCAATATTCCTTCCTGCCACATCCATCCCAGACAGCAAAATTAAACATCACATGTTGCATGTCCTCACAGATCTGCGTGGCCAAGACATCCCCTGCAACACCAGCCTTGATTCACACACCACCTGACCTCAGTCTGTTTGGCACTGATGGGATTTCCCCCAGGCTTGGGATGGTTGTTCCTTCTTTTGCTGCCGTTGTGAAAACTCCTGTGCGTGCTGTGTGGGAGGTGAGAGGTGGGTGGGTGCAAGCCAGTGCTGTGCTGACAGGAGGCTGCTTACACGAGGTTGTAACGGGGCTGAGAGTCTGCTCTGTGCTCCATGACAAGCTGGCAGCTCTGTGTTTCTCCTGCCTGTTGCTGAGCACATCCCAGACGACCACGTATATCCCTGTCCTCCAAGTGTCATTCATCCTACACCTGCAGTGGGTGTATGTACTTGTGCTTTCAGTGAACTCTGAGTGAGCATTTACCTGCTCAATGGGTTCTGCAGGCTTCCAAGTGCATGACTTATCCTCAAAAAGCAGTATAACACTGTTAGGATCTGCTCGTGGTAGTTCCAGGTGGTCTTTTGTGCCAGTGATAGAGGATTTGGCTTTTCTTAGCACTTTTCTGCTTTGCCTGGATTCTTCCACCACTGCTGGCTATGGTAACATGGAGAGCATCAGCTTCAGGGCATGCAAACACCAAAAAATGAGAAAGTTCCCCTCTTGGTGCTCTAGGCTGAGGAACACACCGAGTCCAAAAGAGACACGGGTAAGTTCCACGTGCCCCCGAGTCTATCACTGGACATACACCCTCCCCTGACCAACCATTGCACCAGGCTGCCCTGTCCCCCTCCAGCAGCCCCAAGGACTCCCCTCTGTTTGCTCTGTCTCCTGCAGATGTGTTTGTGACAGTGGTGGTCCCAGTGCTTGACACGGCATTAACCTCAGGAGGGTGACAGTGACAGTGTCCTGACAGCGCTGTCCTCGCTGAACCAGCACCAGTGCACACCCCTCACTCACTCACTGATCTGGGCAGGCTCCAAAGCCACCTCTGCCTCTGCACTGCCCACAGCTCCCTCCCGAGCTCAGACCAACTGTTATTCCAGCAAAGAAGTGAATCCCAGTAACGTGAGGACGACTGCAGAGCCCCAGCTTTGCAGGGACTGGAGTTTACAGTTTGTACTTCCAGGGTGACATTGCAGATGAAAATCAGAATGCACAGAACACACAAAAGGAATCTTTAAAAAGCATTTTCTGCTTTAGGCAGCCAAAGAGATGACCAGATCTAGATTCACTAGGTCAGCCTTGTCTGAGATATACAGGTCCTTCTCCTTGCTTTGTCCTTCTGACTCCTTCCCCTTCTCAAATACACCTTATCTGAGTCTCCTGCCATGCAGCTCCCAGGTCAGTCTTTCCAGTGGGCTGCAGGAGCTTATTTGTTAAGTGTCTTCAGGCACAAAGTGGGCCTTCCCTGGTGCCCCTCAGTCTTGACAGAGTAGCAAATATTCACAGCTCTGTCTTGCACAGTTTGTTCTCAGATCCCTGCTAACTGCACCCAAAGTTTGGTTGATGCCCTCTTTCTCCGTGTTTTCCTTTACTCAGAATAAAGATCTCATTTTCCTGCTGCCTTGTGGTATTTATGATCTGCCAGGTTGTTCAGGGTCCCAGCTCTGTACCCTCGTGTCCTTTGCTCGTCACACAGACACAACCTGCAGCACTGTCATTTCAGCAAAATACGCCAAAGGCATTTTGGGGGCACTAACAGTGGCATTTTAAACTGCTCCTTGGGGATTTGATCTCCTCCTTCTTAGAATACCTTCTGTCCCTGAAATACAGCTTGAACTTTTCACATGAGACCAAAACTGCTAAACATTCCTGTGCTATTTAGAGGCATCTTTGCTCTGTTGATAGCAGTGACATGCACAGGAAAGCTCTGCTGCCACTCCATTTACTGGCAACAGATGACACAGTCACCTCTCAGTTCCTATCACTGAGACCTGCTGTGGCTGCGTCACGTGGATGTAAATGTCTCCCTAACAGTTTTCCCTTTGGAAGGGCTAGATGAAGGCTTGGAAATACATGAAAGGTTTGGAAGGAATCTGGAGTTTACACATCCTAATGGTCTCTGAACTGGCAGCACATGCCTTTCCTGGGTCAAGTCCTGACCCCAGGAACCCAGCAGGTATCTGCCACAGGCTGTTACAGCAAAGTAGGATTTCATTTTAGGTTTATTCCCCCAGCTCTTGTTAGCAGACTAATTATTTGTGATTATGATTTGTGATTATGATTTGCCTCAGCTTCTGTCTTGAAGATGTGTCTGCACCTGCCTGAGAATGTCACTGGTACTGCACCGACTGCTGCCCCTCCCTGCTTGCTGTGCTGCTGAGACACTGAATAACCTGCATGGGAAACCCTTCCCCTGGGGTGAAGGATGACAACGCTCCCCTCATTTCACAAAAAGGCCAAGGGAAACATTCCTGAAAGCTTCTGCCAGCCCAGGAAATGAACCTCAATCCCTGCTCAGAGGGATTCAGGTTTAGGACATCCAGCACCAACCAGCCCTGTCTGGAGCAGGGCAGAACCTTGTCCTACCTCCCTTGCCTGTTACCCAGGAGCAGCACAGGGCTCACAACTGTTACTCTCTGTCCCACCAGGCACAAATTGCTATTTCAGTGGGAACACTGAAGGCTGATGGAAATCTGACAGTCCATGGCTAAGCTGCACTGCAGCACCAGCTGGGAAGTGGGTGGTAATGAATCTTTTGTCAAATAGTTAAACTGCCTTTTCTCCACATTAATTAATTCACAAAGAACATATCCCTTCATGGTTTCACAGCTGCAAACAGAGCCAGTCTCGCCTCCCCTGCACTATCTGTCAGTTGTACCACAAAGAGTAGAAGAGCTCGCTCCGTTGTTACTCACGTGATGAAATCACGGGGGAAAAAGAAAATCCCTGCCCTGGCTCTCAGTTCACCTGATGTTCTGAGCTGCCCCACATCGATTTTTCTACAGTTACACCCAAACAGCTGGTTCTGCCTGGTGTTTTGAGCTGATCCACAGGGCCATGACCGCAGGCAGGAGCCCCACCACAGACTCACAGCCCGGCACTCAAGGCACAGCCCAGTTCTATTTTCAGCCCGAATTTACCTCAGTTTGTATTAAATTCCAGGTGTCTGTTTGATATCTCTGCCGCAGTGGCAACCCTCAGATCACATTTGGCTTCCCATGGACCAGATCCAAGGAGTGATGGACAGCTGGATGAGTGCCCAGCTGAAAGCTCAAGAGCCCAGCAGTGAGAAGCATCTCAGCACCTGTGTCTCAACAGAGACAGGAACAGGCACTGCCCTGGAAACCCAGCTGTCCATGGGCTCCTGCTCCTCATCTGGTAACACAGATATCTGGATAATCTCAAAGCCTGGTCATCAGGTGCTTAGTGCACAGCTGTGCCCTTTCCCAGCCCAGTGTCCTGTGTAGCTGCCCAGACTTGTCTTTCTCACCTTCAGCTGCCAGTTAAAGTGCTAAATCCACAGCAGACTCCAAAGAGTTATCAGCTCCTTTCCTGTAAGGGAGCTTTGTTTGGGAAGGCTTCCTCACACACCTCCATATTTGGCATCTTAGGACTCCACTTGAAGTGAAACCCAAGCTCAGTAACACCTCTCCTCCCCAGAGCAGGACACAAGGCAGTCACAGCACAGAGTGTAGACTCCCAGAGCCCCCAGTTTCACCTCTGGAACAGTGAGATACCTGGGAAAGGGAGAGCCAGCCATCCCCTCACTGCTCACCCTCTAGACACAGAGGACTTCACAGCCCTCTACAGCATTCCTGGGGAGCTCAAAGGTTCCTGTTTAGTCAACTCTTCCTTGTACAGAGGCTGGTCCAGAAGAACAACTTTTGTTCTTCCTTGCTCATTTTTTTATACTATGTAGTTTTTGAGGTCGATGGGCAACCAAAACTGTCCTTGTAAGCCTGTGTGTGGCTAAAGAGAGTGTTCTGTCAGCAGCTGATTCCTCAGGAGCAAGTCATTGAAAAGTCTAAGCGTTCCCTTTGGAGATGAATGACCTCCTCCAGACAGCAGATGGAGTAGCCACTTGCTGCTGAGGTCTTCTGCACATGCGATGTTTCAGCTTGAGGCAAAACAGGAAGGAATAAAGTGACCTGACAATCTGTCTTGGCCTCTACTGAGAAGGGAAATGTCATTGCAGTCATTTCTGAAATCCAGAGAGCAGCAGAGGTAGAAAAGCATCAGCTTGCTTTCTTCTATATTTGGGTAAAGATGAAGGAGGAAGAATCTTTCTCAGGATGTCCAGCATGGAGAGGCTTTCAGTGCCTTCTCTCTTCCCTTTAGCCCATCTGCCCTGTCTTGCAGAGCACAGCAGAATGGTCCATCAGAGCTATAGGCACATCAGCCATTTCTACTGGAGGTGTGCTGTGCTCTGGGGCAGGGAGATCAACCACCCCGTCCCCCCAAAGCACCTGAGGACACTGCAGGAAAGCAATTCAGTCCTGCAGGATTCAGGAAGCACCATGAGGACACTGCAGGAAAGCAATTCAGTCCTGCAGGATTCAGGAAGCACCATGAGGACACTGCAGAAAGCATTCAGTCCTGCAGGATTCAGGAAGCACCATGAGGACACTGCAGGAAAGCAATTCAGTCCTGCAGGATTCAGGAAGCACCATCTCCGAGCTCACAGAACGGACACAGCAGAAATCATATGCAGACTTGCAAAAGGAAGTCTCTGGAGCCTGAGCTGGTTGGTCACCCAGCAGTTTCCCTGGGAACCCACCTGGTTTTCACTTTGATCTCTTTTGGTTAGTGACCTTTTCTTGTCATACACCTTGTCCAGCCTAGAGGCAACACATCCTCACAAGACTTACAGGTGCCACAAAACTACAAAGGAAAAAGGAATTTCACACTCACAAAGCCTCAGCAATATCTATGCAGTCACTACAGCAAAAGCAGACCTGAAATAATACTTATAAAAGGACAGGTTGTGTCTGGATTTCTGTGGTTTCCCATGTTTATAGTTTTATTTCCAGATTATAAGATACTTTCTTTGAAATCTTTTTCAAGCCCTTCCTCATACAACCAGTTTCAACACTCTCTTGCTTCTTCACCTCCTCTTTATTTTATAAAATATTTTCTGGGTGTTCTGACTGTGCATCACTTTTCTCAGCCATGCTTCTACTTCTCTGATCATGGTCTCTTTGTGAAAGAGGTTAGAGATCTCTTCTACCAATTCAAACAAATCTGGTTCCATGTGCAGCCACAATTCCAACCCTGGTTTCATTTTACACCAAACACTCCATGTCCTGTGCTTCCTGTCACTCACACAGAAGGAAAATACCAGAGACGACTCTGTCACAGCAAATTCTGTGGCTCAGACCTCTGTGGACAGATCTAGAGCTGACAGCTTTGCCAGGCACCACTATTTATGAGCTGTGCCTGTTAACACACAACACAGGGATGGATGTGAGTGCTTTACAGAGTGAACTATGAAACACACAAATAGGTTTGGCAGTCCCAGAGGCGAAATTCTGAAGCAACTGCCTCTCTGAAGACCAATACACACTCTCATTGCAAAATCTGATTCAGGGTTCAGTTAGCATGTTAAAATATGCTCAGCTCACAATATTGCATAAGGCACATCCTATCAGTCAGCAGATCAGCCACCCCTGGGAGAGCAGAACAGTCCAGACTGCCACAGCCTGGAGTTCCTGGAGCTGGAGCACAGTCTGGGCTCACCTGGCTGGCAGGTGCTGAGGAACAGGCAGGGCTCAGGAGGGTGGAGCAGGGGAGGCCCTGGGGCTGCTCTGCAGTGTCTGACTTCCTGTAAGGCAGGACCTACCAGGGTGAGCAGCGTGTGCCTGATGTCACCATCACCTCCTGGTGTCCCCACCCTGGGCCATCCTCCACAGCTCTGTGTGACTGCAGTGGCAGGATGGCAGCTGAGCACAAGAGCCGCTCCCCACAGAGACAAAGCCTGTGCCCCAGCCCCACACTGGCTGTTCCAGACAGGCACGTGACACTCACTGAACGGGAAACACAAACAGGCTGTTTCCATACAACGCTGACAGCACGAGCGTGTTTTTGCTGGTCAAACAGATAAAGCCTTTTCCCTCCCTCCTGCTCACAGAAATCTGACTTGAGGCTCTCCAGTCCCCTGCAAAGTACTCTCAGCAGTCCCCCCCAGCACTGCAAGGAGACAGACCTACAGCACAGCCAACACTTTGGCTTTTCTATTCTGGGCTTTCCAGGCCTGCCTAAATCCTTCTTCCACAGTCCTCTGCCACAGCAAGGGCTTCAACCACAGCCTGAAGGGCTGTAAATCACAGGCTTCTCAGAGATCTAGCTTTCAGGAGTTTTCTGGAGTGGTAACAGAACTCAGGGTTGCACTTCTGTCATGTAATTTTGCTGGTGGGGTTTGTGAGTTAGAGGTACATGGTGAGGTTTTAGCAACACCCTTTGTATCACAGGAGTGAGGTCACACTCAACAGAAACCAAACATTTCAAGGCACGTTCACAACCAACGACACCAGCACTGCTGTTAGTGCTGCAATGATGTGAATATCAATTATAACATCTATAATGCAGAATCCAAAGTGTGTATGAAGAGATACAATCTGCCTAACACTCAGCAATGGGAATGCAAATTGGAATGATTTAGGGGACTAAAGAATAACTTGAGAGTTTTGGTTTCAGAGTTCCCTCCCAAAGATAAGACTGAGCATCTGTCAGTCATCTTCTCTCTTGCCAAGTTGAGAATACATGAAAACACTGAAAGCATTGCTCTGCTCATATATACCCATACTATTTTCTGAGCAGCACAACACACCTGTAACACACCTAATCACTCACATAACTGTTGACAGGGCCATACCTGACAGATAAACAGGGGTTTAGCTGCCCTGTTGTTCTGCAGCTCTCAGCACCTGACAGTTGGAGTCTCACGGGGGCCAGAATGGAATTGCAATCACAACACCTCCAGACCAAGGTTTTCTCACTTCCTGAGCATAATTTCCTGACCTGTCTTCTCCCCACAAGGTTTTTAGTTGTTCCATCTCTATCGATCTGAACCATTTGCTCCAGAAACAAGGCGACTGCTCCGGAGCTCAGCAGTCAGTGCCACCACCTCTAATTGCTCGGGTGTTCACCAGCACAGGTGGGGGTTCCCGCCCGCTCCAGTTCCCGTGTATTTTCTGGAAGCCAGGCTGATCACCACAGGGTGTGAGCCACCAGCACTGCAAATCCCAGCAATTTGGCTCCAGCTGAAAGAAACACATCAATTTGGATGTGGTTGTTGCCAGCTCCAGCCCCGGTGTCTCAGCCAAGATGGAAACCATTCCAACCCTCACTGCTGAGCTCTCAAAAACTGGGAGGGGGCAAGGCCTCTGAGGAAGGAAGATTCATAACCAGGGAGAGAGGGAAAGAGATTTCCCGTGCAGCAACACTCACTTCTGCAAAGCAAATCTGTCCAACATGGTTCAGATTCTGCAGAACATCCACACAACTGGCATCTGACAGCTTCAGACTCTTCCCAGCTCTCATTCTGGGAACAGACCATGCTGATACCAATTACTTTACACTGGGATTTGCATCTTTCCCGTGTGATTCTACTTCTGAAGTGCTGCACTACCGAGGAGAGGTCTGCAACTGCCAAGACATGAAAGAGTGTTTGTTATTAACACATCACTATATAATTAGGGGCTTAGCAGGGGGCTGGGCATTCACATGCTTTTTCCTCTGTTGCTGACAGCACAAGATGGAAGCCTCCAGGTATCCCGTTAGGTGACAAGTGAAAATGAGTTCTGCAGCCAAAACCAGGCAATTTGGCACAATTTAGTAGAGAGATGGCATTTTCTGCTCAAAAAGGCCCAGAATTGGAACAGCACGAGGTGTTACAGACCGAGACTGAGCTGTGCTGGCCAAGCTGAGTGGGTGTCTCATGGAGCAGAGCAGCAGTGGGTGCTGAAGTCCAGGATTGAGATCTGCTGGCAGAGCTCGAATGGGGAATGTTGCCCAGTTTCTGAGAACAACACAGAGTCTGTATTTTAATTAGAGTTCCTCTGCTCATCTGCATGGCTCAGCACAAACTTCCTGAATTTTCCAGGCCTTTTGCATCCATCCAGAAAGCCTACCTTGCACTTTTTCCTCCTAGTCCCCCAGTGAAGCCTCACCAGTAGTGAGCACTCACCCCGATGTGTTTTCCTGTTGGCTCCCATGAAATGTGACAGGTACACACCCATTCCATGGGCATGGATGGATGTACGATTCTGTAAAGAGTGTCCAAGTGGGATTAAATGAGGCCTGTGATCAAAGGCAGGGATTTCAGGGAGCAGTCTGATAGCAGGGAAGGTGTGATGACACACAGATCAGTGAGCTGGACACACAGAACCGGAATAACTGACTCCAGGACTCCTGGGAAAGGCAGACAGAAGGGCTGATAAGATGGGAGTGCTGGACAGGACCATGCAAATCCTGCCCTGGGTGCTGCCCAGTGTTTATCAGCTCCAGCTAAAGATTCCATGCCAGGCACTATGGATACGCATGACCGGTCCCAGCAACAATAAAGGAATTCATGGTTTGGAAAAGCTCCTCCCCATCCCGCATTGTGCACAGGCCTAGAGCTTAACTGGCCAAAGTAGGTCAGAGGGAACGAGTTCATCTGCATACGTAAATTCAACTTAACAAGGAGTAAAGACAATTGCTTCGAGCTTGTGAGTTCAAAGTAAGAAAAACAGGTCTTCAGAGCTCCTTGGGAATTGGAAGCTTTGGGTTTCACCCCTCCCTGCTGTTTCCTCCCCTTGCCCACCCTCAGCCCCTTTCCTCTTGCCTCCTGCCTAATGAGGGTCTGGCAAACCCCCGTTTCTCCAAACCAAGCCTGCGGTCACAAACTCACACACAGTGAGGTCAAAAGCTCACACACAGAGGGCTGTCAGCTCCGAGTGGCTGTGAGAGCAGGTGCCATGTGTGCAACCCTCCATAGCTAATCTTCAAACAAGCAAGGAAACACAGCTTTTGTCTGCTTCCTGCAGAAAAAGTCTTTTCCACCTTTCTTCTTTTTTTGCTGAAGGGAACGAGTTCCATTTCCAGTAACTGAGGACTGATTAAAACCATTGTCCCCCTACCACCCCCAGTCACAAGCAGCTCAAACCACAAAACAGCGTCAAGAAAAAGATCTCCTATACAAAGGACTTCATAAAACCAGGAAAAAGAAACAAGCGGAAACTGCTGACATTGAGTTTTAACTCTTTCCATTCTAAAAATCCCACAACTCTTACCTTTCCCTTCCCATGCTTTTAATAAAAGTACTCCTGTGAAAACTCTTGGAATCAGTGTGTCACATCTTTGAAATGACCCAGAAGGAACCAGCTTGCTATTTCCATAATTAAACAGGTATTTAATTAATACCTTTTATTCAGCCTGAGTCAACTCCTATGAATCCGAGAGCCCTGTGTCCCTCTCCATTACCTCTAACTAAAATTCATTGGGCACCAGGTGGCTCAAGGGAAGGAAATAAGGAGCTTGAGTTCAGTTCTCAGTTGACAGTTTCACCTCTAATTTGGCTGTTTGAGGCAAATCTAGATCTCCATTGGCTTAAAAATAAACGTCAACCAAGAAATGGCTGTTTAGCTCTTTAGCTGAACATGTTCTCCAAGGGAACTTGTCTTTTTCGAAACCTTTTAGTTTTGCTGGCAGATTGTAAAGTGAATCTTTCAATTACCTTTGCAGCCTCATTCGAGTCCACTGCAGAACTGTTCATGGAGGCTGAACTCCAGCAGTTTATGGAGAACAAACAGAGGCGTCTCCTCCTGAGCAGCTTCAATTTCGTTGATGCGGAAACTGAACCTGTTGTAAAAAAAGACAACTTTAGTCTTCAGGGCAGCAACTGCATTAGCATCAGGTGACAAACTAATCACCCCAAAATGGAAGCATGGCTGAATTCCCCAAAGTGTTGCTGTGTCAGATTGTGTGCTGCCAAACCCTCTGCTGACACAGGACTAATAACGGGGTGCCCGAGCGGTGCCAACGCTCTGGGTCGCAGCTGCCCCCTGGGCACGTCTAATTATGATGTTCTGTGACAAGGCTATAAATACCCACAGTCCCACAGGTGAAGCCCTGATTGCAGCAGGGTTTTTGGGCAGGTATTTGCTCTGTTCTCACACTGCTTGCCTGGACTGGAGGGCTGTTTGTAACAACGAGAGCCTCGCAGGCCTGTGCCCTGGGGAGTGTGGAACCAGTGAGGTTTCGTAACCACAGAGATCAAACATCAGCCAGAAAAGCACCGAAGGGGAAACAATTAAATTTGTTCAAATGAAAAAGCTACTGACAAAACCCAAAGACCACCTGAGCAAAAGAAAAGAGGGGGTTACATATTAACAGAGCAGCTCTGGAGGGCTGAACATGGTCTGAGAGGAGAAGATGATCACTCTATTGTGAGGCACTTCACCAGGAAGTTATTTAAGGATAAAGAACTGTTTGAAGAATTCCTTGAAGAACAGAGAAAGCTGAAGAGCCTTTAGTGTTTTTTTCAGCATTCTGTTCTTAAAGATTATTACACTGTAACGCTTTAAGCTTATAACCCAGTCAGTGCCCAAGATCACTGTTCACTATCCACTACCAGGTCTCACTCTCTCCTCCCCCAGCAACTCTAGTCCCCATCATCCCCCTGTCCTGACAACTCTGCCTCCTTGGTGCTCTGAGGAGCAACTTCAGAGGAACAGAATAAATAAATAAATGAGGAAGTCCTTTATGGCAATGACCAGTAAGAAATGGAACCTGTTGGGCAGCCAAATGAGCCCGGAGGGCCAGTCATGAACTCATGATAACGGCTGCTGGCTGAACACCAATCCTTGCACCCTAAATAGTGGGAAAAAATCAACAACAAAAAAAAGCCTTCTGCTATCCCATCTCCTTTACTGTTTGCTTTGTCAGACTCTGAGGAGATGACAATCACTCACAACACAGAACTGAATAAGAAAATTATCGGCTGCCTCAGCCAACGCACTGTGGCACAGAGTTGTCAAACTCTTGCAAATTCTGTCGTAAGTCTCCGAGCGAATGTTCCTGGGATTTCTAAAGAAGGCCAGAAAAACTCCCTTTCATTGAAAAGGGAAAGCTCCCTTTTTCCTCACTACAGCACCTCTGTGCTGGATGGACCAGGCAGCAAAGGGCGCTCACAGCCCCTGCTCCCAGCACAGCCTCGGGGCTGGGGGCAGGTCTGAGGAGGGCAACTCACCCTGGAGAAGGCACGCAAGAGAATGAAACCAGATGTTACAAAAAAGAATATAACGCTAGGGTTGGTGCTCACTTCAGTCAGCGTTTGGTTTGCTGGACACAAGCCATTAGAGAGCCTTTGGTGTGAGGCAGAGGAGCTGGGGGACCACAGCCACGGGCACTGCGCTGCTTGGGCAGCGTGGAAATTCAACACAGACCCACACGCGTGTTGGGAAACAAGGAACTGAGAAAAGGAGCACCGTGAAGAGGAACCCAGGGCAGGGGAGGTGTCACCAGGTACAGAGGAAGACGCAGGTACGATGCCCAGCCACGCTTCGGCTCAGCGCTGCTGAGGGCCCTGGCACCGTGGCAGCACTCACCGCGGGCTCCTCGCCCCGGCTCCCCGCTGCCTGAGGGCCCGGGGGCCCGGTCCGGACCATCGCCGGCGGCCCCGCCTCGGCGGTGCCGTGAGGGAGCCTCAGCCCCGCCATGTCCCCTCACGACGCGCCGCCCGCGCTATTCCCGTACGGGGTTACGCAGGTTGCGCAGCCGCCCCGCGGGGCCGTACGCAGGTGGCGCAGGCGGGAGCGCTATTCCCGTACGGGGTTACGCAGGTTGCGCAGCCGCCCCGCGGGGCCGTACGCAGGTGGCGCAGGCGGGAGCGCTATTCCCGTACGGGGTTACGCAGGTTGCGCAGCCGCCCCGCGGGGCCGTACGCAGGTGGCGCAGGCGGGAGCGCTATTCCCGTACGGGGTTACGCAGGTTGCGCAGCCGCCCCGCGGGGCCGTACGCAGGTGGCGCAGGCGGGGCGGCGCGCCGCGATTCCCGAAGCGGGTTACGCCAGCCGGGCGGCCGGCGGGGGCGGGGCGCTCCGGAGGCGGCGTAAGGAGGCCCCCGCCGGCGGGGCCCCGCCTCAGCCGCGGCGGGGGAGCAGGAGGAGCGGAGCGGGGCGATGTGGCAGCGCTCGGTGTGCGTGGGCCTACTGGCCCTGGCGCTGGGCTACCTGTGCGTGCTGGGTCCCGAGCTGCCCCCCGCGGCCCTGCGGCAGCTCTCGGCCTCGCTGCTGGAGACGCTGCGCCGCGCCCGCTCGCTGGAGGCGCGCACGGTGGCGGCCTGGCAGGCGGCCATTGTCCGCCCCGCGCGCGGCTGGGCGCGCGTCGCCGTCGGGTAGGTGCGGGAGCGCGCGGGGAGCGCCCCCTGGCGGCGGGGCGGGACGGGCATCCCCAGATCCCGGTGTGTGGATGTACGTGGATGCGTGCGGGGGTGGATTTGTGTGTGGGGATGGATGTGTCGGGGCCTCTGCACGGGTAGGGATGTACCTGGGGTGTATCTGCCCCACTCAGGTGAGAGCCCCCCTGCAGAGCTGCCTCCAGCTCTGGGGTTCAACAGCAGAAGGACGTGGAGCTGCTGGAGCGAGTCCAGAGGAGGCCACAGAGATGATCTGAGGGCTGGAGCCCCTCTGCTCTGGAGCCAGGCTGGGAGAGCTGGGGGTGTTCAGCTGGAGAAGAGAAGGCTCCAGGAGACCTTAGAGCCCCTTCCAGAGCCTAAAGGGGCTCCAGGAGAGCTGGAGAGGGACCTTGGACAAGGGCCTGGAGGGGCAGGAGAAGGGGGAATGGCTTCCCACTGCCAGAGGGCAGGGTTAGATGGGATATTGGGAAGGAGTTGTTGGGTGTGAGAGTGGTGAGGCCCTGGCCCAGGTTGGCCAGAGCAGCTGTGGCTGCCCCATCCCTGGGAGTGTTGAAGGTCAGGTTGGATGGGTCTTGGAGCAACCTGGGCTAGTGGAAGATGTCCCTGACCATGGCAGGGGGTGGAACCGGATGATCTTCAAGGACACCTTCCAGTCTAAACCATTCCATGATTTCCTCAAGAGTGCAGCTCCTCCCCACTGCTCCATCGGACCCCAGCTGAGGGGAGGAATGACCCAGAACACTCCTGTGCTGGTGGTTTCAGGGTGCTGTGGGGTTCAGGCCTGTCTCCAGAGACCTTGTCCCCTGTAAAACAACCTTACATCCAGAGTCTGAGGGACTTGGAGCTCCTGGCCCATCCAGTTCAGGCTGGCAATAAATAAGTACCAGAGACAAGTTTATAAAGTGGAGAAGGGAGCAGAGAGAGGAGAAGGCAGTGGATGTTGAAGGCACCTGTGCATGCCCAGGGAAATCCAACGTTCTTCTTCTTTTTAAAGTGGAAAGAAAACAAGGGGAAAATTCAGGAATATCACATTGACCTCAAATGCTGGTTTTAAGACTGACCATTAATCTGGACATTATACAGAGCACCTCACTCACTTCCTTTTAAATATAAAGACTGGCAGGATAACTTGACTTTGACTGGAAGATTCGGCCTTCAGGTGTTGGAAGGAGTTATCCACCCCCATGGCTGTGGAGCTGTGTGCTGGCAGAGGAACGTGACTTGGTTTCATCCCCTTGGATCTTTAACGATTCATTAAAACATAAAATTGGGGCTAAAAGGCTGCTTGAGCTTATCATTTCTTTTCCCTGCCGTGCGAGGGTATTTCTCTCTCCTCTGCTGGAGATGATGCACATCCAGAGGATTTCTGGGCTGGTTACCTCGTGGATTGGAAAGCCTCAGGGCTTTTCGTGTCCTTTATTTTGTGTGATGCAGCTTTCACGTGTTGTGGCCCCAATCTTCCCTTGAGAGGTCCCTGCCAAGGAGGAATGCTGGATGCTGGGCACTCCACACTGACATGGAGCAGGAACTGGCCTTGGGAGCGTGGTGGGAGACGCTGAGAAAGCCAGAGATCCTGCAAAAGTTTTGTGGATGGTTTGGATCCCTGTCAGGGGAGTGTGGGGCAGAGGAATAGAAATGGCACTTGACAGCAGGTCCACAAGATGCTTAAATAATTGCTGGTATCGTCTCAGGAAATATTTGGTATGTGTTGGTATCTCTCTGAAACCACAGGGTGAAACAAGGGCAAGTGTTCACAAATTGTCTTCCTGGAGGTCTGGTTCCAGGCAGAACTTTCCTGTTCTCTAGTTTGAACTAGGCTGTGATTAAATTGATGTAATTGACAAGGAAATAGGGACAGGAAGTCAGGTTTTCCATAAAGCCTGGACCTGCTGAAATGGTTTTTATCCCTCCCTAACTATTGCAGGGTTTTTCTCCTGCTTTCACTGCATGCTATTTCTGGAAGTTAGGGATCGTCCTTTAGAAATTGCAGTTTTCAAATATTTCAACTGACAAATCGCTCTCTTGACTTCTTATAAACAGAACCAGCCTGTGTGGGGAGTTGGTGTGTGGGTTTGGGTATTATTAGGAGCAGCTGAAACTCAAGAGGCTGATCTAGCAGGCTGAAATACTTTCTGCTTTGTTTTTAACAGTTTTGAATCGCGTGCACATTTTAAACCCCAAAGATATATATTTTTAAAAGCTTCTAAGAATTAAAAATTAATTATTTGATTATTGGGCCTGTTCTTTTTTTGAGTGAGTCAAAGGCAGCAAATGAAGCAAACCTGTATTGTAACATACTCAACCAGCTCAGGACCACACAGCTCACTCTTCCTTGTTTTAATTCAGCAGAAAGGTAGAAATCCCCCTCTCCTCTGCAGTGCAATAAAGGCAAGTCAAAGGGAGAAGGCTTTAGGAGAGAATTTCAGGGAATTCCAGTGCCTTTGTGAGGGTTTTTTTTCCATTTGGTTGGTTGGTTGCTCCCTGAACAGCCATCACTGCCTGGGGCGTGATCTCACTGTGTTGTCTCACAGGTTCCAGACAGAGTCAGAGTATTCCCAGCTGGAAGGGACCCACAGGGATCGCTGAGTCCAACTCTTAAGCGAATGGTCTCTGCAGGGATCAAACCCGTGACCTTGGCATTATCACCACGATGCTCTGACCAGCCGAGCTAATCTCAGTTCCCTCGGATCCGTGTGGTTTTCCCAGGACGCCTTTCCCTTGTCTCTTCCAGTGTCAACGCCTGTGTGGACGTGGTCCTGTCCGGCGTGAAGCTGCTGGAGGCGCTGGGTCTGGAACCGAGGGATGGGAAGAACCACGCGGTGCTGAGCTCCGGGCAGGACCTGGGGGAGGCCTTCACCCACTTCATGGAGCGAGGGGCGGCCGCCGAGCGGTTCTTCAGCGACGCCGCGGCGTTCCGGGACATCGCACAGACGGCCTCGGAGCACCCTGCGGCACAGGTGGGGCTGCACCCAGCACAGGCCTGGGGAAGCGTGGGTCTTACCTGCTGATCACCAGTGACTTCCATTGTCCCTCTAGTGAGAGAACAGATCCTTTAGGAAGGGAACTTGCGGTGTAGCTTGAGTGTGTGAATGATTTTCCACAGGATTCTGCCCCTGCTGCAAATAGGAGGGGTTTAAATTGTCTCTCCCCTGCTGATGTTCCCAAAATGAAATGTCAAAGATGCCTCTTTAAGAATATTGTTATATGGGAGCCAGATGGGGCTGAGGCTGTCAAAGTGGCTCTAACACCTTGGAATGAGGCAGGGAGCAAGGAATCACCTGATTTTCAGCTGGATCCTTCCACGGCCTGTTTTCTGTCAGAGAATCCCAGAACGGTTTGGGTTGGAAGGGACCTTGAAGCTCATCTGGTTCCACCTCTTGCCATGGGCAGGGACACCTTCCACTATCCCAGGTTGCTCCAAGCCCTGTCTGGCCTGCCCTTGAACACTTCCAGGGATGGGGCAGCCACAGCTTCTCTGGCCAACCTGGGCCAGGGCCTCACCACCCTCACAGCCAACAATTCCTTCCCAATGTCCCATCTATCCCTGCTCTCTGGCAGTGGGAAGCCATTCCCCCTTGGTCTGTCCCTCCAGGCCCTTATCCAAAGTCCCTCTCCAGCTCTCTTGGAATCCCTTTAGGCCCTGGAAGGGGCTCTAAGGTTTCTCTGGAGCCTTCTCTTCTCCAGGTGAACACCCCCAGTTCTCTCAGCCTGGCTCCAGAGCTGAGGGGCTCCAGCCCTCGGAGCAGCTCCGTGGCCTCCTCTGAGTGTCTGTGACCCTCATGACAATCCACATTCATTGGTTTCAAAGCTCACATCAGTTTTCTCACTGGGAAGTTTGACCTTTCTTACCTGAAGAAAGGTAGGAAGGTTCCTCTCATTCCACATGGGGCAGAGGGACCAGGGTTCACCTCAACCTCAAACTGGAGGAAGAGCTGTTGCAATTTTTAAACGATGCCTTGGCAGCCTTGCTAAAAACCCACAGGTCACCCACTGCCACAGAGAAGTTGCACAGGAGTGAGGGCTGTTTATGTGCTGAATGAGTTGATTCCTTCAGCACTGTCAATGTTATGAATTAATTGATTTCTACATGGCCATTACCTGAAGGCGAATATTTAGATTTAACAAAAAGAGAACACTCAAGTTGCTGAGATTCTCACAGAGAACTGTCAAGTTGTTTTGCCTTCAGCTTTAGTAACTTGGGTACTGCTGGACTGTGTTCTAAAAACCCAGAATCTCCAGGCTGTGCTGAGGACTGAACATGTATAAAGGTCCCCCAGCAAGGGGTCCCACACCCTGCTCTGTTTGTTTTACAGCTCTACGTGGGAGGAAACGCTGCTCTCATCGGGCAGAAGCTCGCGACAAATCCAGACCTGAAGGTACACACACACTCCAAAGATTTCATGCTGTTTGCTCATCTTCTTTAATTTGCTTGTCTCAAGCAAATTACTTCCCTGTAGGTTTTGGGGATCTGGCAGTTATTTCTTGGGTTGTGGTGGAACATATGGTTGGTCTTCCAAGTAGAAAACACAGCTGATTTTTAAAAATTGAATTATTAACTTCTTAAAAATTGTCTAGGTGATGCTTACATTTTGGCGAGGGACATGGCAGGGAAACCTTAGTTATTTTTTCCTGTTTTCTAGATCCTCCTTTGTGGCCCAGTTGGCCCCAGACTCCACGAACTGCTCGATGACAACGTGGTTGTGCCACCTGAATCCATGCAGGAAAGAGATGAATTCCATCTTATCTTGGAGTATCAAGCAGGTACCTTCCCAAAGGCAGAGTGTTGGATGGGAACCCCAGACATCCCTGGGATTGATGCACAGCCCTCATGGGTGTCATTCTAAAGCTGCACAAACACTAAAATGGTCCCTGAAAACACAAAGGGACCATTTAACCACGTGCAGGTGAAACCCAGAGTAACCCTCATGTAGTGCTGAAACAAATCCACGTGTTTTCTTGACATTTAACTTGTGATCCCGCCCAGGAATACAACAGTTTCCACCTCCTTGCCTCTGTTTGCTCCACCCCAGGTGAGGAGTGGGGCCAGGTGAGAGCACCCACTGCCAACCGCTTCATCTTCTCCCACGACCTGTCCAACGGCGCCCTCAACATGCTGGAGGTGTTTGTGTCCAGCTTGGATGAATTCCAGCCAGACCTTGTGGTGCTTTCAGGACTTCACATGATGGAAGGGCAGAGCAAGGAGGCGCGACAGAGACGGCTGATGGAGGTGAGATGTTGGAACGCCCGAGTCTCCCAGTTTTCCACTCCAGCAAGTGCTTCGTGGCAAGGCCTTGCTTTCCCAGGGTGGAAGGTGTAGGTGGGCTGTGCCTTCAGCTCTCCCACAAATCCCAGTGTTGCCTGCTAAAAGGAGACTGGGAACTGCAGGAATGGCAAAAGTCTAGTTCTGTAACATTGACTTTTCTTAGATTCAGTGGGTTGTCTGAGGAAGAAGAAGGGCTGGTTGCCTGGCTGGAGAGCACTGACCTGGTTGCTGGGCTTGTCTAGTGGCTAAATCACACCTTTTCTATCCCAGATACCGAGGTTATCCAGGTTATAATCAACACTGGCATTCCTTAAGCAGCATCTTACACCACCTGTTTTACAGCTGAGTTCTGATCCTGATGCAGGGCACCGGCCTTTTTTTGTGTTCTAGGATCAGCTGTTCTACAGTTCCTTCAGATTTATGAGATTTTGGAATTAGTCCATGAGAAAGGTGCTGAGCTGGGTGCAGAGTAGGCTTGGATACAGTTTTCCTGCTCTGGAATTCTGAAAGCTAGCAGTTGTTTTTATTTCCTCCCTTAGCAGTACATCCACTGGTCAGACATCTCATTTGGAATTGTGTTTAAATCCAGGCACAGGAAGATTATAGTATGTGTATTTCAAGTCCAAACCCTTTTCCTCCTCCTGTTTCTTAACAAGTACATATTTTAGTGTTGTTTTTTCTATTTTCCTGTAGGCTGTGGCCTCCATCTCCGATATCCCTACTGACATTCCCATTCACCTGGAGCTGGCCAGTATGACTGATCAGGATTTTATGAGCAACATTATGCATCAGGTAAGGAAAATGACAGGACGTGCTGTTTTTGTCAGGTTCAGTATCACAGTGCACACACTGGTATATGAGCATAGAAATGAAAATTTAAGATTAGGACTATCCGTTAAAGGATTGAATCTGAGTTTATAATTTAAAAAACCCCTTGATTTCTTTGCAGGAGTTCTTTCCTGCAGATCCTGGTGGTTCCTTTTTTTATCCTGACACAGATCTGATTTCAGTGTTATGAGTGTTTCATCTGAAGTTGATGTTTTGTTACCCTTGTCAAAGTGTGTGTCTAGAAAATTAATTGCACCAATTGGAATGTTTCCTTGGCTGAGTAATTCTTGCCAACTTGGAGAAGTGCAATGACTTTGGGCTGCATCTCTCTGGGAAACTGGGTGCTGAGCACACCAGGTTACTGTAACACCCACACCCTGAAGGAGGAATCCCAAATCCGACTGTCCCTGTGAAGGCAAACCCGTGGTTCCCGTGTTTCTGTTAGCAGGTCTTTCCCCTGGTGAACTCCATCGGGCTGAACGAGCAGGAGCTGCTGTTCCTCACCCAGGCTGCCTCCGGCCCCCACGCCTCCCTGGGCTCCTGGAGCGGGATTCCCGACGTGGGGGTGGTCAGCGACATCCTCTTCTGGATCCTGAAGGAGCACGGGAAGGCGGCGGAGCGGGCGTCCGACCTCACGCGGATCCACTTCCACACCCTGGCCTACCACATCCTGGCCACCGTGGACGGGCACTGGGGCAACCAGGCGGCGGCGGTGGCGGCCGGGGCCAGGGCCGCCGGCACCCAGGCCTGCGCCACCGACACCATCGACACCAGCAGGGTCCTGCTCAAGGCCCCCCGCGAGTTCCTCACCTCCCACACGGAGGCTCCCGCCAAGATCTCCCTGAACCCGGACGAGCCCGTGGTGCACTGGCACAGGGAAGGCATCTCGTTCCACTTCACCCCCGTGCTGGTGTGCAAGGACCCCGTGCGGACCGTGGGGCTGGGGGACGCCATCTCCGCCGAGGGACTGCTCTACTCCGAGGCCTATCCTCAGTAGGAAACCAGGAACTTCTCCTTCTCCAGCGCTGCACGGTGTCTGAGACCCGTGGATTGGGATCTGAGGCAGTGGTGGCATAGGAACAGAATCGGGGTGTGGTGTGTTTTCTGGGTGTAACTGAAAAAGAGCCAAAGAATAATTCCAGGTATAAACTGTCGGCACATTCCAGTCACTGGGCAGTGACTCGAACGCTTCTCGTGCGGGTGCAGATGTTTTAGTATTTAATGTGAAAATTGGCTTTGTCCTGAGCAGGGGGAGAGGGAGGCAAAGACCAAAATCCCTGGCTGGTGTAGGTTTGCTGTTTGTAGCTCAGAATGGATCTTGTCTGGTAGTGCTGGGAAGTGCAGCAGGAAAATTCCCTGCCTGTGGATCCCAGGGAGAGCACTGGCAGTGCCCGGCCCTGCCTTGCCTCTGGTAAATTCCAAATAAAAGGCCTGTGGCTTATCTCCTCCCAGCACACTGCAAACCTTCCCTTGCCTGGGGCAATGATGGAGTTTTTGCCTGGTGAAATCATCTCTCGGGTGTCCCCAGAGGGAGCCACGGTCCCAAAATGTGATGCAGACTGTACCTACTGCAGGCTGTGCAGGTGATGCTGGGTATCTGTGACTTAAAGGTGTTCAACTGAGCCCCAGCAGCCTGTGTTTAGCTTTTGGGGAAGTGGGAGTGAAGACAATCGGGGTTTTTATTTGGGGGACAGCTCTACTTCCCTGTCAGGTGGCCCCCAAAGCGTTACCTTGTTTGCTGTACACTAAATACCTTCTCTGCTGACAGCAGGGGCTTCCAGGTGCTGTGTTACAGAAATGCTCTTGAGTGCTGGAGACTCGATTTTGGTTGTTTGAGAGTGGTTGTGCCAAATTCTTCAGTCTTCCTGCTCTCCATTCAGAAGGGTTAATATATGAGGGAAGGTCCCTCTGGAAGCTCAGAAGCTGTAACAGCATTTTCCAGGTCAGACTGAAGTGAGGAGGCCTTTTTAGGGTTTGATGTTGGAGGTTTTTTGACTAGGTCACTGATAGTTTCTTTGCTCTGGCCTTTGAAATTAAAAAAGCAGAACCCTGTGTCCTTGTTAAATACTTCTGGTTTTTTTACCTGTTCACAGTCACACACCACGAACTGCAGAGCACCAGCCTGGGGTTTGTGTCTTTCCAGCATGGTTTGTCTCTGGCCACTTCAGGAACTTCAGGTGTATCTGCATAGCTCTCACAGCCATTTTTCAGAACTGGATTAAATGCCATCAGCCTGTCTGGGCAAGCCTGTGCCTCGCCAGAGTTTGTAGGAGGTCGTTTAAGGTCAGTCTTTGTGTCTGCATGGAGGGGAGGAGAGTCTGTCACTCAGGGTGGAGTGATCTGTCTCAGTAACGCTGTCAGGGATGTTCTCCTGTTGGAAAATCCATCCTGAATGCTCTGCAAGGATAAAAATTGGCAGCTGTTGTACTTGCACTGACTCAGCACACAATGCTGGCTGTCAGTGTGTATTCAGCTTTCCCTCTGAGCAAAGTCTTCTGTGTTGTACAGAGCAGAAATACAGTCACTGCTGTGTTTTCCTGCAGCTCATCCCATCCCGAGCTTCCCTTGACTCTCAGCATTTTATCTTGGTGCAGGACCTTCTTAAGACTGGAAGTATTTCTATCCAGATTATTATTTTTATTATTATTATTATTGATAAACTGTAGCACAGGACTCTGAGTTCTGGTTTAGTCTTCCTAAATTAAAAATTAATTAAAAAACCTCTCAGCTGTCTGAGAGGTCCAAAGCCATTAACAAGGTCATTTTGCAGCCTCTCATAGTGGCCAGGGCCACCAAAGGCCATGGATCTGCCAGGTGGAGAACTGAGCCTTCCTGGGTCCCACTTTGCTGACACTGGGCCAAGCTGTGGGTTCTCAAGTTGGAAACAAAACAAAACTAAACACACACAGGCTGTCACCAGCAATGGCCCTGCTGCTGTATTTCACTTCTCTCTTCCAAAACCAATTCCAGGGATGTGAGGCTGATTGGACTGGCATTCCCTATGGCCACTTAAAACCACAGGACTGCACTTACAGACCTTGCCCAAGGGCAAAGTTGTGCTTGTATTGAACAGGAATGTGACAGGCCTAAAGTATCTCTTTTTTAAGCTAGTTTGAATAAATAATTGGTGTAAACGATTATAAAAAAGGAATTTATTGCTTAGAAATCACCTGGGCCTTAAAGCTAAACTCCAGTTATTTACTCCTGTTCACTCCTCCTTCCTGCTCTTCCTGTTCTTTCTCACCAGGTTACATTTCTCCCGTGGGTGCCCTGGGAATACCTGGCACTGTGAGTCACATCTCAAGTGCAGCAGCTCATGGTGGCCACGCTGCTGCTCCATCCAGATGTGCTTTATCAGGCACACAGAGCTCACCTGCCACCAAATGCACTTCCCAAGGATAATCCTCAAGCAGCTGTGCTGGTGGGATCCAGGACTCAGTTCTGAAACAATCTATATGATAATAAATGTGAATTGGATGAAGGGGCCCAGCATGTTTTACACGCTGTGAACATGATGTGCTTAACTTCCCTCTGCCTTCCCAAGGGAATGACAGGCAGGGTGGCAGAGCTCCTGAAATCCTTCCCCTGCCTGTGTAGTCTCACACCCCTGCACAGCCTCAGTAGTGACAGCACAGAAAAGCTGCTCTAAAAGCTGCAAAAATACCAAAGCTTCAAACCCAGGCTTCAAGTGACTCTGCTCCCCCTGATCCTCTCTGTCTCTACAAATTGTGTTTGTTCTCCTGTGTTGCTCATACCTGGAAATCCACGGTGCTGGAGGCCTCAAACCTCAGCCAACCTCACACTCCCAAACAAGGGTTTCCACTGGAAATGTTTATTCACACACATTTTGCTGGAGGTGCAGCAGCTGAGCTCAGCATTGGGACATCTCCCCATGACAAAACCTGTGCACTTGGGTATTTCCATCTGTGTCCCTGCAGCCGGTGCAGCCACCTTGGTTTGGGTTGTTTTGTCTTATCCAGGATCCAGAATGAGCATTGTTCCCATCTTTTCTGTGCCTGTCCCTTACTGAAGGTCAGGTGGTGGATTATTTGAGAGGTGTGAATCACAGGAGGCTGGCAGAGTCCCAAGGGACACGTTCCTTCACTGTGCCCTCGGTGCTCTCCATGGAAAAACCAATCCCAAATCTGCCTCTTCCCAGTTTAAAGGCTCTTTACAGTTTTTTCTCCTCTCCAGGAGAGTTTCACAGTGTTGCTAAGGAATGACTTGATTTTCTATTTTTACTTCTGTGTTTCCTGGTTATCTCCTGTCGGGATATGTGAGATCCAGTTATGTTTGCTCTTCCCTCCCAAATTCCTTTTTACAGAACTGGTGCTGAAAAGTTCTTCCTGAGCCTTTAGCAAAGACCTCAGCAGCTGCTCTGACCCGTGTTAGATGTTGCCTTAGAGCTCAGCTCCACTCAGCCACTGGAATCCAAAGCTTGGACAGCAGCAGAGCACTAGATCCACTCCAAAACCCAATGGAAAACCCCCAGCACTTGTGCTTGGCTTTTTTTTTTACTATTTAGTCTGTAAGGATATGCTGAGTTATCAGGAATTATGTGCCACAGGTGACCTTTCCAGCCACATCCTGAGAAAAGAGCTGAATAGTGGGACAGTTTTGTGAGAATGGTACAACAGAACTCGATTTCCAGTTACCCCAAAAGTTGGTTTGGGCTCTTTTTGGCACTTGCAGCTTAGGTAAGTTAGGGAGATAAGCTCAGTAAAGCTGAGGGTTGTGAGTGAGTGACCAGCTAAAGAGTCTCTGTGCTAATATTTGGGTGCTGCCTCACATATTCAGAGCAGCTCCTGTCACACAACGTGCTGCCTTGCTATTCCTGGGCTAAGGAAACTCACCAACTTTTAGAGAAAATAGGAGGAAAAACAGAAAAATACTGGGTCTGATTAAAGTCTGCAGTGAAACTTGGATCTCAGAGCCAGGAATGCTGGTCCTGTCTGCCCAGAGACATCAGATGAAGTTCTCCTCCGTAACAGATGGAGCAGTTCCTTGTGTAATCTCTCAGGTGGATCCAGGCTGAATTCTCAGGGAGTTTCTGATCCAGACTGGTGGGAGGATGTTCCCTCAGCAAAGGGAACGTGCAGGTTGGAATGGCACACGTGGTCATTCCCGTCTGTGCCGGGAGCTCGGGAAGGCGTCTGTTCCCAAACAGCCTGGGATCAGCCTCTGCTGAGCAGATCTCACGGCAGCTGAGGAACACAAATCCTGGCAGGAATTGTGAAATGCAAGTGGGGGCAATGAAAAAAAATACCCAGAAAACCTCCCCCCGTGAATTTCTCAGGAAAGCTGCTCCTCGCTGCAGCCTGGGCAAAACTGGGGTCAGAGCTCACCTGGATCTTCCATTAAAGACATGGATTTTTTTGGAGCAGTTTGGTTTGAGAGAGTGATAAAGCTTTCCTTGTAGCAGAACTGGACTTTATCTTACAGAAAAGTCTTGGCAGATGAAGCACTTGTTGCAACACGTGCTCCTTTCGAGCACATTTATGTGTGGGGCTTATTATTTTAGTCAAGGTTTACTTCACTGAGCACTGCTCCCTGTCTGTCTCTGTAGAGGAGGTTTTGCCAACTGAAACCCACTTCCCGACTGGGAAATCTAAATTTTTAACATCTTAAAGACCCCTGTGTCCACCTGGCTCAGGCACAACTGAGCAAACATGTACAGGAGCGTGGCAGGTATCCACTAATCCTGCCTGTGCCATAAATCAGCATCCAGTTGTCTCAGGGACCTCAAAACCAGATTTTTTGGGTTGAACATACGTTGCTGGATGAATAAATTATTACTCTTGGCTGAAACAAGGTCTTGCTGCCCAGGCATTTATGTTTGAGTGTCTTCTTTGTTTTCTGTGCAGAAGCCAAGCTGCAGAGAACCCTGTGAGCTCTGTGATTTACCCGGGCTCATCAAAGATGTTTTCCTAAAAAGGGCAAGAAAAGTCCTAAAGCAGATGGTTTCTACCTCCCTAGAAATTAGGCTCATTATTGTTTTCCATCTTAAAATTTCCATTATGGGGGGAAAAGAGAAGATTAGAATTATGGCTGATGCCAGAAACAGGTTTTGGAGCATAAGGTGTGATTTCCAAAATCCCTAAATGCCTCAGTGCAGTCCTGCTGAAGAGTCCCTTGCTTAATTCCAGCCGAATGAACAGTCCAGCCTCATTATCATTAGCACAAAAAAGCTCTCCAGAAAGATCCTAGGAATTTACTGTGTGCAAATGCCATCATCACCAGAGCCAGGGGAGGAGAGGGGGCAGGACGAGGAATTGCAGTTCTGTTTATTATCCAACTGGAATTACATATTTAAAAATGCTTCCCAGGAAGTAGGAAGGTGCTACTGCTTTTTCACAGAAGGAGAATTGGTTCATTATCTGTGTAACCTCTTCACCAAAATACATATTTAAAATAAATCCCTTCACAGGTACCTTCAAATGCTGTATGTGCTCCCTGTGTGACATTTACCCTATCAAAGCATCCTAGGACAAAAATCTGTCTTGAACTCAAATTCTGGGGCTGAGGTAAAGAATTCCCAGCCCCTGCCCACCCCTGCTCTGCAATCCTCACCTCTTCCTCCCAGGCACTCTGTTACACTGCAGGAACTCCCAGTGTAAGAAGTTTAATGTGAATAAAAATGTCTGCACTGTACCTGATTTACCTGCTCCTGGTCTGGTTTGTTTCAATTTGCCAGCGCTCCACAAAAAATCCTGTTTTCTTCAACTCCTGGCAGGATGGAACCCTTACAGGAGGGAATCCTTACAGGAATGCTGCCCTGGAGCTGTACTGACAGAAAAACCCAGCAGAGAGAACAGCTGGGGGGAGAAACAGCCACATTTAAGATCAGCAGTTTGGGCCATCAAAACAGAGGGGAGAGTGAGGGTTCTTACTCTGGTGTTCTCCAGGGAGCAGGAGAGCACTTCAGTTCCTGGCTGGGCTCTAAAGATGCATTAATGTCATTCTGGGTCACAGCAGCAAACACAAAGCACAGCTGAAGGATGGGGACGGACCCAGAGCCCTGCTGGTGCTGCTTTTACACTGCTGCCTCAGAGAAGTTTCCATTACTAACCTTCCTCTCCTGGACTGTTCATTATGGAGGGATACAATCCAACAGAGCAGAACTAAAAGCAGGAAATACATTTTCAAACAGCTGGGGAGCTCAAGCAGCAAACAAAGAGCCCTGAAGGTTCAGTTTGCTGGTTCTTTGTGGAAAATCAGCTGCTCACCAGTTCAGCCACTGATTCCAAGTCACTACTGCTGCTTTGCTAGAGGGCTTTCTAGAGGGCTCACACCCAACCTGTGGAGAGCTGGATCCCCATCCTCCAGCCTCTTGCAGTGACCACACTAGGAGTAGCTACACATCAACCTCTTCTGATCACTGCAACGACTTGGGACAGAGCCCACGTGCTAAAAATCACTGGCAAAACAGCTGCATCCAGACTAACTGACAGCGGGGTGAAGCCCAGCAGGGCAGGGAGGAGCAGGTCCCTCTCCCAAGTCCCAGGCAGCTCTGGAGGTGCCCAGAGCCCGTCCTACTCCACTCCCTGCTGGCTCCTGTGCTCCTCCTTCCCCTGCTCCACGTCCCCTGCGGGTGCTGAGCTCTCCTCGGGGCTCGTTTCCAAGTCCTGTTCTGGTTCCAGAGGCAGGGAGGGACGCTTTGCTGGCAGAGCTGGTGTTCCAGCACCTGGGGAGAGGACACAGCTGGAGTTACTCTACAGCTACACATGTTGTGTCTATTCTTTCTGCCCTTCCCACCAGCACAGAGATGCAGAACAATCACAGCTATTAACTACTCTCCGATTCCTTCTGCCCAGCATTAGTTTATTGATAAGAAGTTATCCAGCCAGAGATCTGACAGCCCAAAGTCCTGCTGAAAGGAAGCTCAGGTATAGGATCTCACTCAGCTGTGAGAAGTCAGTACAAACTTAGGAATTAATTTATGCTTTGGAAGGGAAAACAGTTCCCAAAATCACAGAATCCCAGACTGGTTTGGGTTGGAGAGACCTTAAAGCTCATCTCATTCCCCCCCTGCCATGGGCAGGGACACTTCCACTAGACCAGGTTGCTCCAAGCCCCATCCATCCTGGCCTTGGACACTTCCAGGGATGGGGCAGCCACAGCTTCTCTGGCCAACCCATGCCAGGGCCTCACCACCCTCACAGGAGGTGCCACTTTCAGTTCCACTGAAGCTGGTTTATGCTCAAACCAAAGTATTGTCTTCAGTTCACAGCTTTAGCAAATTTGAGGAGAGCTTCCAGGCAGTTAAAGTAGCTACATGCAGAATTAAATCAAAACAGAAGTGGTTTCTACACTTAAATTTAGGCTGACAACCAGTATTATGAACCAGCTCCCTTTTCTGATAAGGACAATAAAGCCCTTAAGGTAAACTCTAAACTCCTGGAGTGTTTTACTTTTCAGATTTTCTGGCTAAGTCTTCCCTGCATGGTAAGTTAAATCCATGCGTGAGAAATGGAACGGGTCCTTAGGGATGCCAAAGAAAGAGTCCCGGATTACACAACCTCTCTCCTGGTTCAGTCTCCAGGCAATGAGACCAAGAGTGACAGAAAATCACCAGGATGAGCAGCATCTCTAGCACATTCCTCCTGGGAAGCTGAGGGCTGAGAGGTCAGGTGGGGAATGGTGGCTCAGGAGATGCTCCTACGCAGCCCCAGCACGTGCAGCCATCGGAGTAAGGCTCACACCATCTCCTGAGCAACCCTCAGTCCTGTGGCCCACACTTAACCCAGCAACATCTGCAAGGCAGGGCCTGGCTGGGCAGCTTGGGAGCAATCCAGCTGCAGTTATTGTTGTAGAAGAAGTGATAAAGTGCTTTGGAAAACTGTCCATCCTTTCCCTCCTCTCCGACAGCCTGTCTGTGCACATCAGCTCCTGGGCTCTTCCAAAGGAAAGCAAGAGGTCTGGTTGCTGAAACCACCTCCTTTCCAGAGCAAGATCTCAATCCCATGCTAATGGAGTCTTGCCACTGTGGCTCAGACAGGAAGGGAAATTTTCCTGACTTCCCACATCCCTGCAGAAGCAGGAGAGTGTAATCCACCACAGAGAGCATCTTCCTTAACTCAGAAATCTGGGAAAGTTATCACCAAATAGTGACCTTACTGCTGTGCAAGCAAGTCAGTCCCTTCCTGCACATGTGCTCTAACTGCACTCCCACAGCTCTGCTGGACAGAGCAGCAGAGGAGACTCACCTGAGGGAAGCTGCATGGTTTTCCCATACCCTGCAGCAGAGGACATGGCCTGACCCAGGGCCTGGTTGGAGCCCAGAGGCTGCTGAGAGCTGGAGGATTTCCCTGACACAGCAGCTCTCTGCTTGGATTTGGACTCTTTAGAAGGCTTAGTCCAGACCAGGCTCTCCCCGACCTGCAGGGCAGCTCCCATCTTCTGGGCCACCTCCACCATCTGTTCAAGAAGCACAAAGAGAAGAGCACTGTGAGCAAAAACCCGTCAGAAAACAATAAAGTCAACATCTCCACAAAAAACCCTGAAAAATGAGAGCTGTGCAGAGCTGGCTCCGGCCTCGGTGCTCGGGGGAAACATCTCTGTTAATTCATTCCCTTAATTAAGAGGGAATCTTGTCTTGCTGGGTATTGATTGAAGAACTGAGCTTCAAAGAGCAGCAGCAAAGCGAGCAGCTCTCAGCAGGCGCCTGCTCCGCTCAGAACACCTCATGAGCAGAATTTCTTCCTAACAACTGGACTCAAAGTCAAATCTCCTGATGTGCTGCCAGCCCTGGCGTGGTTCCCGAGTCCCTGCCCCCGGGAAGGACGTACCTCGGGGTCGAAGTCGGGAGCGCTGCTCTCCTTGGCTGCGCTGACCCTCCTCTCCATCTCCTGGTACTGGCTCAGGGCCCCCTCCTTGTCACCCTGGTTGTAGAGCAGCACAGCGTAGTTGAGGTTGATCAGGGGGTTGCACCTGCAGCAGACACACACATTCCCCATGGGAACACTTGTCCTGGTTGGAATAAGTGTCAGGTGTGCCCCAGGAGCAGAGCTGGGGACACCTCAGTGTCTGGCACTGGCAGAGGAGGGGCTGCAGAGCCAGAGTCCTCTGGGAACATGGTTGAGTCCCTCATGTTTGGTGACAGACACAGTGCCTCAGCTCAGCAAAGTCTCCCCAAGTCAGTGATGACATAAATCCCTCCCTCAGGTGCCTCACCCTCTGAACAGCCCTTGGGGACCATCCCAGGACCATTTCCGGCTCTCCCAGCCCCTGGATCCTGGGACAGGCAGAGCAGTGACAGGGGCTTTCATCACACTGTGAAAGCTGATCTTTCCCCAATTTCCCTCAGACTTTCCCAGCATTCCCAGTCTGTAGGAGAATAGCTTGGCACAGACAAGCAGTGGAACAGACTCCTGCTTTATTGGTTTTATTTTACAACCTAACCCACTGCAGAACATGCTGTTTACATTGAATTTACATTTCAATTCCTCACCTCTTCTCTCTCCTTCCCCCAGTAAAACACAGGCATTGTAGGTACTATTACAGACAAGCAGTAGGAGATTCCTATTACAAAGGACCTGACAGGAGACTCATACCACCTCACACGGGTCCCTGCACACTCCTGCCTCCCTTCCCTAATGAAGATTTCACAAGGCAGAACTGCTCCCTGTACCCTCATTTTCCACAGTATCCATTTTCTTCACTAGGATACATTCACCTCCAACAGCACCTTCCCATCTGGCCCAGCCAGGGTGGGTGGAGGACTCTGCCTGCCCCCGGTTCCCTGCAGGAGCCACGGGAGCATCCCTGCACACGGGTCAGGCGGGGATGCTCCGTGCTCTGACAATCAGTGTGAGCGAGGGACTGGTGCCCTCTCCTGGAGTGTGGCTGGGATAACTGGAGCCATCCATGGACTGGGGGCCAAGGAAGAGGGACAATGCAGGAGGGAAGGATCCTGCTAGTACTGGGCAGTAAAGAAAGTGTCACCTGCGGGCCCTGACTCTCCATCCCGGGCGAGGTGACAGCACTGCAGGGAACACTGTCAGGCAAATCTGATTGCATTTATAGCCATGGTTGCTTCTTTAACTGGGAAACTGGAAGGCTGACCCCACCACAGAATAAACCCTCCTCCCTGTCCTTGCCATAACACTGAAGAGATCAGACAGTCCTGGAAACAGCCAGTTTTAAAATTAATTGAACCTTGAGGGGGTATTTTGCCGCCTCCGAGAGCAGAGAAGCGACATGGCAGTCAGAGAAAAATCAACGGCTAAATAACCCCAGACAGGGCAGCTGTGAGCAAAACCAGGACTGAGAACACCTTTGCCAAAGGCTTTTCCAAGATGTTTTTCATTCCAGCCCCCAGCATGGCACCCAGGCCACTATAAAAGCATTCCTGGCGATGGAGACCAACACCACACTCTGCATCCCAGCCAAACAGCTCCGGACACGCCAGCAAAGGAAGCCTGTGGGGACACAGATCCAGCTACACAATAACTGGTTAAAACACACAGGGTGTCAGCTGAACCAGCCTCACACAGCCTGGGTATTCCTTGCAGCAGCCCCCAGCAGTTGGAATTCATTCTTGCTTTGATGAGGGTTTATTTTCCTGGTCAGACCACGGAGCTGGAGCATCCCAGGAGTGCCAAATACTTGGGCAAAGCTGGAGAGCCAAATTTCTATTCTTTCCCTTTTTGAGCAAAGCACACAAGGCCAAAGCACACACACTCCCTAAGGAGTCTGAGCAATCTTTAAGGTCCTGTCCTGCCTTGCTGGGCATGGAAGGCTGACTGGGAATAGAATCCTGGAATGGTTTGGATTAGAAGGACCTTAAAGAACATCTCATTCCACGCCCTACCACAGGGAGGGACACCTTCTCCTAGCCCAGGTTGCTCCAAGCCCTATCCAATCTGGCCTTCAACACTTCCAGGGATGGGGCAGCCACAGCTTCTCTGGCCAACCTGTGCCAGGGCCTCCCCACCTCACAGGGAAGGATTTCTCCCTCATCTCTGATCTCTCACCACCTTGTGTGGCCCCTGCAGATGGAAAGCACTCATGGCACTGCTCTCTGCCCAGCACAGACTCTGGGCTCAGAGTGCTGGCTGCTCTAAGTATGCAAATACAGTGAACTGGGGACAGAGACAAAACTATTAAAAAATCTGAAATACTTTTGATTTTCTGCCTGAAATGACGAAATACTGTGAGGTTCAGCTTCACATTTCTGAAACCAAATGCTCTGATTTTAAGACCTGGACTGCAAACATAGATATCGTTAACAAAAAGGAGCAAGAACTACCCCCTGCTCTTTTTTATTTGCTTTATACAAACTTCTTGCCCAGATTCTGCCAGCCAAAATCTTCCCTCTGCCCAATTCATAACAGGCTTTATCCCAAGCATCTCACTGCTCTGCACAGTGCTCAAACTTTAGGTTACAAAATATGTTTCCTTCTATTGAATCTGCTCCACTGTGTATAAATATTCACTGAAAGGAGGGCTGGAATCCAAAGTCATCACCACTGACTCACTAACCAAACAGCAAAACAAAAACCAGCTTTGGGCTGGTGTGAAATAAAATCCCCTTTCATTTTTCAGAGCTGAGTTGAATTAAAAAAAAAATGTGGGTTTAACACTGTCACTTGCACAGGAATAAAAGTGTCTCTCTCTACTGCAAACCATTCTGGGTCAAAGCAGAGCAAGAGGCAAAGGATATCAGGTGCAGGAAGGCAAAGCCACAGGAGCAAACAACTGACAGCTCTGGTGAACACTTACTTGTCCAGGGCCACAGCTTGTTCATAGGAACACTTGGCATTCTCAATGTCTTCCAGGTTGGTCAGGGCAACTGCATCAAAGCAAAACACACACACAGGAGTTCATGTTTCACAAGGAGTTCATTTTTAGGGCAATGCTGAATGTCATTCAGTCATAAAATATGTGCCAGCAGGGTTGCCTAGACTGCTGCCAGAATTAACCCTGCTGATCACAGAATCATGGAATGGCCTGGGCTGGAGAGACCCTAAAGCCCATCTCATTCCACCCCCTGCCATGGGCAGGGTCATCTTCCACCAGACCAGTTTGCTCCAAGCCCTGTCCAGCCTGGCCTTGGACACTTGCAGGGATGGAGCAGCCACAGCTTCTCTGGGCAACCTGTGCCAGGGCCCCACCACCCTCTGAGTGAATAATTTCTTCCTAATCTCTAATCTACATCTGCTCTTGATGTCACTTCGGACATGTTTGTCTCATTTCATCCCAAAAATGTCCAGTGCTGTAAATCCAGACCCACTCCTTAGGGAACCCAACCCCAAGCTCACACACCTAAAGTCTTTTTCAATGTTTAATCTGATCTGACTGCAATTCAACCTTCTATTCACCCCAGAGAGAACAGCCTGGGGAAGAGCTTCTTAGTAAAGCCTTCATGCACTATTTCTTTACTTCAGCCCACACCTTCTGTGTCTGTAATGCTGCAGCCCCTCAGCTGGATCCCTGCTGGAGCTGGACCATCACATACCTGCCAGGAGCATGTAGAGCTCTCCCATCTTGGGCTGGAAGCTGATGGCAGCACTCAGGAAGTGGAAGGCTGAGGCATATTGCTGCATGGTGAGGTGCACCAGCCCCAGGTTGTACAGGATCTTCCAGTCAAAGGGAGCCAGGTAGTTTGCCCTCTTCAGGCAGCTGATAGCCTGCAAAAACAGGGATAAATGTGCTGTGACAGCCCAGCCAGAACAGACCTCCTGCCTCTGCACCACAGGAACCTTGTGCTTGCATAAAGCTTGATACAGATGGGAAAAAATGGAAACATGGTCCTTACTGCCACGTATTTCTTCTTCCCGAAGAAGCACATCCCGATGTTGTTCCAGAGCGGGGGGCTCTCGGGAACGGCGCCGGCCACCACCTTGTACTTGGAGAGGGCAACGTCGAAGTCCCCGTGGGCCTGCATCATGCTGCCAGCAGCCAGGGTGGCCTGGGGGACACCGAGGGACCAGACACAGCAGAACAGCAAGAGGGCAAAATGATTAAACTAAAACCACCTCGAGAGCAAACACTGAACTTTTTCAGGGTTTCCTTCCAAGGGCTGCCCCGACCAACAGTGGGGAGAAGATGAGGACTCGGATCTCCCACCAGACAGCAGAACACAGGGTGAAGAAGGGACCTGAGTCTGCTTCTTCCTGCACTACTTTGACCACAGTTGTCTCAGAAATAAGAGAGCTTGCCCAGGGAAGCCGGAACACATCCCTGGAAGTGTTCAAGGCCAGGTTGGATGGGGCTTGGAGCAACCTGGTCTAGTGGAAGGTGCCCCTGCCCATGGCAGGGGGTGGAACTCACTGATCCTTAACGTCCCCTTCACCCAAACTAGTCTGGGATTCTATGATTCTATAAATATTGCAACATGATGAGTATTTAGGGTATTTTTTGGGGTGACAGAAGTATTTCTTGGAGTCTGAGTCTATGATTCTATGAAAAGAATCTATAGACTCTTTTTTACCACCAAGCACTGATAGAAATAGTTCTGGTACAAGATAACTGGGGAGTAAAACATACTCAAGCAAGACATAAGCAGCAAAGCTCTCCTAGTTCACACTGACTGGCTGATACTGCAAATTAGTGGGAATATGCATGGGGAAAAAAAAGGAAGTGAGTTCAACACACTATATTTAAACCACACCAGTTAAGTCCCTTATAGGATTTCACAGTGACAAGTAAAATTTGTAAGTGTAAAGGTGTTTTCACAATAACTCGTGTTTGTCAACCACACATTGCAATACTCTGCACTGTCAACAGGGAAAAAAGGAGAGAAATGAAGTAACACCCCTAAAAAGGGAAGCAGTTCCACAATCAGGAAGGAAACCTAGACGCCAAGCTCAGCTTTCCAGGTCAGAGCCAAGGGAATACATACAGCAGCTGGAAGCACAGGCAGGGTTATCTGCAGAGAATAACATACTGCAGTATCACTTGGATCTGTGCTCTGTCCTGAGGAGTCACAGGGACCCAGCACAGCTCTTGGGATTTTTGAAACAATGTCTAGAAGACTTTCCTTCCTAAGTAAATTCCACCCGGATTTGGTGTAACTTTAGATTAAAAACCAAAGGGGTCAATCTCATATTCTGCCTCCTCCCCTTTCCCTATCTCCACACATCCCCAAACTCCCCACCCAGGGAAACATCACAGAAATGTATTTCAGAAAAAGCTTTCTGGACATGACCCTTTCCAGGCTCTCTGAGCCCTGGACAGAGATGGCAGAGCTCTGATACTGGAATTAGCCTTAAGAGGTGTCCCATCATCATTCCCACTCCTCACCTTGTAGTTGCCTGGGTCATAGGTAAGTGCATTTCCAAGGTGTTCAAAAGCCTTCTGGTAATCTCCAGTCTGGAAAAAGAAGTAAATACACATCAGAAATTCAGGAATAAGGGTGGCTGAGAAGGAGAACACATCCTTTGTGAGCAGGAGAATTGCTGGTTCAGTTACATATTCAAGAAAGTGAATTTTGCAGTGCTCCCATGGCACACACATGTTCCCGTTTGATAATTCACAGAACAGATTCTAAAAATTTATTTAGCTGGGCTGGATTCACTGTTCTGACACAAGCAAAGGCTTCCAAATAGTTTGTGCTCTGACATTTCCACACAAGAGTGAGCTCTGGGTTGACAGTTCTCTGCTCCTATATCCCAGAAAAGAGGCTGTGAATTGCTACTCTGCACATCCTGGATTCTCTCACCACAACTTCCTCACTGCTCAGGGCTCTTCTGTTCAGGTAAGAAAGACTTTCTTTGTCTTCCCTTGGACTGTAAGTGTTGGTGGGCCTGACTGTGGCCCTACATGAACACATGACAGGTTAGAGTCACTGAAATCCTATGGATTGGAGCCAGATGAGCTGTAAGGTCCCTTCAAACCAAACCATCCTGTGATTCTGTATTTTCAACAGATTTCACTGAAAGCCCATCTAGTTCCACCCCTGCCATGGGCGGGGACACCTTCCACTAGACCAGGTTGTTCCAAGACCCATCCAACCTGGCCTTCAACACTCCCAGGGATGGGGCAGCCACAGCTGCTCTGGACAACCTGGGCCAGGGCCTCCCCACCCTCACAGACAACAATTCCTTCCCAATATCCCACCTATCCCTGCCCTCTGGCAGTGGGAAGCCATTCCCCCTTGTCCTGTCCCTCCAGGCCCTTGTCCCAAGTCCCTTTCCAGCTCTCTTGGAGCCCCTTTAGGCACTGGAAGGGGCTCTAAGGTCTCCTGGAGCTTCTCTTCTCCAGTTGAACACCCCCAGCTCTCCCAGCCTGGCTCCAGAGCAGAGGGGCTCCAGCTCTTGGATCAGCCCTGTGGCCTCCTCCTCCTCCTTTCAGGCACTGCTGCCTGTCCTTTGCTTGTTCACTCTCTGGGAAGTTTACTTCTGGAACAATCTGCTGCCCCTTCCCATCCATTTCCCAGACCCAGGGATAAGCACCTCTTTGTTATTCAAATCGATTCTGATTTTCCTCTGTGGTGCATTAACACTCACAATTTCATGGCTGCTTTTGTAGGATAACTTGCAAGACTCCTGCTCCAGGAACAAGGTAATGACTAGTCATGTTTTGTTATATTTGGAGGATTTATAACAGAATTAGGGCCGTTGCCAAACACAATTCCTGCTCTGGCTGTGGTCCAGGGAATCAACTTGCTTTTAGCAGCAACAAGAAGATACAGAAAATCAAGCTCTGTCCTGTTAAACTCAGCCTTTAGAGAAACATGTGCAAGTCACGGGGAGGTGGACAGAAATTAACTCTATAAAAAAAACCAACATTGTTCTTTTGAAAATAATTAAGTTCATGCAATAGCTAACAGCCTTCAGTACCTGCAGGTACAATAAGCCCAGGGCTGTGAGGAGGTCTGTGTTTTCTGGAGAAAACCTGGAACACAAAAGCCAGAGGGTTGCATTTGCTTATCAGCCCTTCCAGAACAAGGTAAAAAGAGAATATGGAATTACGATGCTACATTACACTTGTACCACTCCAGGAAATTAATTTCACTGTTATTATTAAACACAAATATCAGAACAATTGCCACCATGAGGACTTCCTTTGAACAACACAACTTCCCAGATGTCCTCTGGGTATCAATGGGAAGGCAGCAAGATTCTGTGGGATAGATCTGGACACGTAAAAAGATAACGTGGGTTTGTTAAGCTGCAAAGTGAGTCTGCATCAGTGACCTGGAAATACAAAATGGGATTTTCCATCATCTCCCATAAACCACCCTGTAAATCCATCCATCCTAAGCCTCCCAGGCCACGTAGGACAGGCAGTGCTCAGCATTTCTGATGGATCCTACACACACTCCTCGTCAGACTTTGAATTCACCCTGTAAAAAGATTACAAATAAACAGGATGGAAACAACAACCAAACCCAAAAAGCCTCACCACAACAGAAGTCAGGTTTCAATTCCCTGCTGCCCAGACTTAGGAAATCTGATCTGCACACTCACATTGGCACCTCTAAATCTCAACCACAACAAAACTGCCTGTGCCTGGTGGTGCACAAACAGATTATGGTGGAGCTGGAAACAGCAAGGAAAATATGAGAGGCAGATGAGAATAAAAAAAAAAAAAAGGAGAAAAAAAACAGGAGTGAGGAAGAAAGGAGGGCAAGGGAGAAATGGGATAAGATACATAAACCTGGTAAGGTGCTTAGCAAGGATTATTTACGTAATAAACATTCTAGATTAGTCCCAATGCCCACCCAACCCAACCCACTGTCAGAGAGCCGAAGGCAGACATGTAGGGGAACACTGGGGTAGCTCCTCCAGTGGCTCCTGACATGCTCCTGCTTTTCCTTAGTGTTGGCTACATTTTAAAGCACTGGTAAATCAGATGCTCAGGAACGTCCTAAAACAGGCACTGAGGAGCAGTGATGGGGTGGGATAAACCCACCTCCAGTGGGCCCCAACCCACCTCCAGTCTGCCCACTCACAGCTTCCAACCACAAACCACTCCAAGGGAAAGCAGCATGTGAGACCCAGCCAAGGATTTGGGACAGACAATCAGGGTTAGATCATTTTGGTAGATAAACCTTTGGGATTGATGAAGTCAGTTTTGGATCAGTTTGCTCCCAGGCATCTCCATCCGTTTGTTATTCCACTTTTTTGGCAGCCCTTCCAGCAGCTCCCTCCCTCCCTGCCACACTGTCAGCAGGAGCAGGACCACAGCTGAGAGCAGAGACAGCTGAAGAGCTTGGAAGTGCCAGCTTTGCTCAGAGACTCTATAATTACCATTAGCTTTTTAATCATGGCCTCAATTCAGATCTGGGACACCAATCAATTTTCTCCTGGCATAGGAGGGGAATGGGCAGATGGAATAAAGGATATTTCTTACTCTACGGCTTTCTTATAGACTTCAATGGCTTTATCCACCTCCCCCTCCAAGAGGTGGATTTTCCCCAGCATCATGTAAGTCAGGTCATGTCTGTTGAGCTCCAGGGCATTGTTGAGCTGGTCTCGTGCCTAAAGACACAAGCAGAGGGAAAAACAAAAACTGGTGAGTGATTACAGAGCCCTCAGTGAAGCAGCAGCCCGAGAGCAACCCCCAGAGCCAGGGAAGAACAGCCAACCAACACCCCCTGAGACGCAGAACACAAAAACCCAGCCCAGATAATTGTTGGAACAAGCTCTGCAGCAGCAGCCACGGGCTTTTAGGGGCAGGAAAAGGCAACAGGACGTGTTTCAAGCCAAGCAGGAGGCAATGGCCTCCCAGGGAGGAGAGGAGCAGGGATCTGTTCCTGGATTTGAGCTTGTTTGGTTTGGGGGAAGCTCCGGATTTGTCAGGTGAAGGGTACTTTACAGCCTTTTCTTCCCTAAATGCCCTTCCAGCAGTGAGCATGGACTGCCAAGTGAAAATCCCAGAGATGTGAGCAGGTCCCAGTTTGGAGGGTGTCAGTGCAGACAGCAAATCCCAAGTGTGAACCTATACTCTAGAGCTTTCTGTTTTACTGGGATGTCTCAAACAGGGAATGCAGCTGGGGTTTGCTGCAAGGGCCACAGCACCCCACCAGGAAGAGCAGCAGGGCCACACTGGAAACAAAAAGGTTCTAAATGCTGGTTTTTCCCTTACAAACCGGATCAGAGGCAGCTCAGTGCTCACCCCCAGCACTCAGGGGATGGTTAAGTGAGGAGCATGCTCAGACTGGGAATATAACTCCATTTCAGCTTCCAAGAAGTCCTCTGTCAGCTCCAAAGCTAATGCAGTCAGTGCTGCCCACACTGCAGCTGTGCTCTTCTGTGACTTCTGCTCCAGGCTTGGGGCAAAGGGAGCTTCAGACACAGGAGCAAACCCCTTCCATGGAGGAAAAAAGGTGCCTGCTGCACCTCCAGCAAACCAAGCCCAAAACTCTTCCCTCTGAATCCTGCCAGACCCCAGGGGCAGCAGGTTTCCTTTGGGAACTCTCCTCACGAGGTGGAGCAGTTTGAGCTGGGGAAATGGTCTGGGGCTTTACCATCACACTTCTTGCTTCAGGAGGATGGATCTGGATTGCTGTTCCCACAAAGCCAGCACTGTTCATGGGTCTGGCTCTAAAAGGCTCAGAGACAGAAGCAGCTCTTGTTGGAGCACAGCTGGTTTTCTGTCTAGTTTGAGGTTTCTCAAACATTCCGTTTAAAACCAGAAATGCTCCCTGAAAAATCCTGAATTTCAGAAAAAGCCTCCTGCTCTTCCACAGGCTCCCTTTATCCAACCCCACTGACTTGGAGCTGACTCAAAGTAACTCAACAGACAAATGGGAACAGAGACAGCTCACAAACCTTTGATCCCAGAAACAAACGTTGAAGTAAAAAACTTCCTTCATACCTATGGCTGCAAATGACCCACTCCAAGCTACCAAAGACTGTGAGATTTCTGGGATGCTTCCTGCTTCCCACTGGCATTACCTTGTTGAAGTGTTTCAGGTACATGTAGCACACACCCAGGTTGTGGCTGATCTCCTGTTTGAAAAAAGAACAAAACCAAATCAGCACAAGGTATGAAATACAGAATCTGACAGCAGTAACAGCACTGACCTGGATCACACACCCCTGTGCCTGCCCACACCCTTCTTGCTCTGTAGAGCAAGTAAACCTATAAATTCAAGTTCAGGCACCTACAGAGAATAAGTGGGATGGTACACAAAAGATCACAGTCCACTGAGACAAAAACCAGAGAGACAAATCTCTCTTCAGAGAGATGAGAAATTCCTCTTCAGAGAACAAAGAGCACAGACTTGTTTCCTCTCCATGATGTCACTCTCTCAGATGAGGGATGTTGCCCTTATGGGTGGCTCTCAGTCCAGCTGTACATCATTAGGATATGCACAATGCCCAACCCAACTGGACTAAACTGGAAGATGTGCCTAAAAATTAGGCAAATCAGAAGTTGAGCACCAGAAGGGCTGATATCCCTCTGGCATCCCAAACAATTCTGCACAGGGTAGGAAGATCCCTTAGGGATCCTAAACACTCTGGTGACACTGCAGAGACTGTCCATGCCTCTCATTCCTCACCCACAGTTTAACAGAAAAGCACCTGGCACCTTCCCCATCCCAGCACATCTTGGGGAGCTGAAAAGCAAGGCCCCCATTCCTTGTTTCTATCCTGGTGAGCATTTCACTGCTTCACCAGCTCAGACAGCCTTGACCTTCCACAGGAAACTCTCTTATTTCCCCATTAACCCCCCTGGAATGGTGTTTTCTTCCACACAGCCTCTCCAGCTGTGTAAGACAGTACTGAGCAATGACTGCTGGTTGCTGCAGCTTGCAGAAGAAGGGAAGAGCACAGCCTGGCTCTGCTTCCAGTGCTGAGCCAGGAATGGGGAATAACTCATCAAAATCCCCACTGACACCTGCCTGCTGGGTTGTAAATAGGGTTACAGGATGCCAAGCACTGCAAGGAGCTTGGTGAGCTAAGGGAATGCAAGTGG
Organism: Lepidothrix coronata; assembly: GCF_001604755.1. Lineage (NCBI taxonomy): Eukaryota > Metazoa > Chordata > Aves > Passeriformes > Pipridae > Lepidothrix > Lepidothrix coronata. The sequence continues at coordinate 1,004,829 of NW_016690238.1, read as the reverse complement.
GAAAAAGACCCAGAGCATAAAAGGTTTCTGAATCATCTGACATAGGGTGAGTTGAAAAAAACCCAAAGATATCCCTGTATACTGAATTTTACACCTACTGAGCAACAAATAGATGAGCTCACCTATTGCAAGCCTATCTTAGAAACGCTCCTGCAGGCAAAACAGTCACCTGCAAAAGACCCTCTCACCCAGTGTCACACCTTTCCCTTTGCAATGCTCTTCCTGCTCTGTCTTATTATACAGGAGGGCTAATTTAATCATGGCTGCTGTATTTTCAATCATGTTCTGCACCACAAAAGCTTTCCCAATTACTCAAGCGAGTTTTAACGACTGAGGCTTTTGAAACACTTCCCAAACTCCCCTTAACATACAGCTCTGGTTACGTTCAAACTGATATCTGCAAAGCTCAAACTCATTGCTCAATTCTCTGTGGCCCAAGACGAGCTGTGGGGCTTTGCAGATGGAATGGTGCCTGGCTCCTGTGAGCCAAACCAGGCTCAGAGCATAGGCAGTGTGAGCTCACCCCTTGCCTTGGGACAAGTTTGCAGCTCCTACAACAATCTGCAGCTCACTGGACACTCACCCAGTCCTTCTCATCCAGTTTAGCTGCTTCATTGTACACTTCAATGGCTGCCTTGTGCTTCCCCAGGAGAAACCTGCAAAAAGGATTACAATTCTTATGTTTTCCTTGCTTTCAGACCCTGCTGTGCAACCACTGTCACCTTTGCCAGTGAGAAATGATGCTATTTGCTGGTTCTCCAGAGAGCTGCATGAGAAGTTTAAAATCTCAGCAATCTCAGCACTGCTCCCTCTCAGGGCCAAGGTCACCCATCCTGACATTACTGGAGATGCAAGGAATGAATTCCCAGACTCTGCAGCCTGCCTTTGTCTCCAAAGAAAAGAGACGTGACCTAACAGAACATTCAGAGACAGAAGGGGGTCTGTAGGGCAAGTTTGCCCAGCTCAGGTCAGCACCTGTGGCTGTGAACTAGAAATCAGTGTCACCTCTCTGCTTAAAGCCCAAAGAAGAAGAAAACACAAAATCAGGCAGGCAGATAAGAGGGATTCTGCTTAAAGAACAACCCACGCTTCTGGGAGCCAACCCAAGTGTAGATAAGGAGGAAACATGTCTGGAATTAAGCAGCCTCGAAGAAAAACAAAACATGGAAGGTCCTGGGTGGCACATCAAAGAGAAACAATAAAACACCACTCACAGGGATCGTGCCACCTGCTTGAGGTTGTCAGCGCTCCGTGGGTTCAGAATGGAACATGTCTGGAAAAGTTCAAGAGATTCTTGAATCTTCCCCTCCAAGCGAAATATCAAAGCTGTAAGACAACACAGAGCAGGCAAATTAGTGCATTATCTGCAGGGAAAAACGTCCCTCTGACAGCAGGGAAAGAAGGGGGGATACGGATCTATTTTAGCAACGCTCCTTTGGTCCTTCCCCCTCCTGCAGCACTCCAAGGAGATGTGTCTGAGGGCAGAATGACAACACAGGCAAAGGACTCTGCCTGCCTGCAGAAATCTGGGAGGCAGAATAAAGGCTTGAAGCTTCAAAACCTGGGTAATTCCTTGTACAGATGCAGTCTGGATTTCTCCCCTCCCCAGATTCTACAGTGTGTCTTTGGCCAGCAAATCTCTGCTGTCCTCCCCACCACAGCACTTGGAATTGGAATGCCACGTTTTAGGGGATGTTTTTTGGGGGGCAGAGGGCGGGACAGGAAGAGAAATTCCATCCTTAGAACCAAAAGTGAGACAACAATCACCTGAGGTAGGGATCTCTAAGAGAAAACATACAACTGTAACCCAGTCAAACACACCCCAAGGCACTAAAGGGCAAGAGCTCACAGTCCAAGGAGGGATCAGTGACAGAGAAAACAGAAAACCTAATCTGCCCATTTCATGGGAAAATCCCCAACTCCAAAACTAGATGGAGCAAGCAGGGGAAAAAAACCCAGGTATCTTTTACTCAACAATTTTATGTGTTTCCCTCACCTGTTCCCCTTCTCACTGTTCACTCCATCTCAAACCAGGAGGGCCTTACTTCAGCAAAATGAACTTCTGGACATACCTTGGACGTAGACAGCATATTCACAGAGCCCTTGGGACTCCTGGAGCTGCTCCTTGATGACAGCCTGGAAGGACAGGAGTTGTAAACTTGCATCATTTTAACAGAGATTTGATATCAGTCACAGAAACCACAACCCCACCTGTAATAAGGGCACTGGACTGTGACTGGGCCAACCCCAGGGTGCCCAGGAGAGCACTGTGCCAGGAATACTGTGGCCCTCTCAGTATTCCTCTGTTCATTCCTATTCCCAAAGGTAATTAGATACTACCTGGGGAAAATGCCACGAGGCATGTCTGGAAGCATCCTCTGCTGATAAGGGTATCTGCTCCAGGCCATTTGTGAAGAAATAAATTGAATTGGAGCAACTGCAGCTGAGTCAATGAAAGCCAAATGAACAAATGAGGAGTGCAGGGGGGAAACAACCTGATGGAAGTGTAAATTCCTGCTGGCTGCATCCATGCAGCAGCCAGTCTGGGGTGAGGGTGCAGTTTGGACATAATCCATAGTCACAGGTGCCCTGAAATTATAAAACTGGTCAAAAAGAGTGACTTTTGGGAGGATGAACACTCTGGGTAGGAACCAAAGGCATCACTTCTGCTCTGAGACTCCACTTTTGTGCAGAAGTGG
>NW_016690238.1:893266-1002120 GCF_001604755.1 Lepidothrix coronata | reverse complement strand
GAAGTGGAGGAGATACAGGGAGGGAAGAATAATTCCTGTGTGAGCACTAACGTGGTGCTCATCTGGCACTCCAGATGTGTGTGGTCAGTCCCAGCATCCCCTGCCTCCCAGAGGGATGCAAGTGAAGGACCTGAAAACCAAACCTCAAATCCAGCACATGGAAGGAAAACTGTTATTGGGAAAGTTATTACTGAGAAGATACGAGTTGAGAAGAAATTATTGAGAAGATGGAAAGTTATTACTGAGAATCCTCACTTGGATAAAGAGAGGAAGGAAAAGGAAGAACAAACCCGGGCCGCTCTTCCCTCACCTGCATCTGCTAATTTATCTACATAATTTACAAAGTGCATTATTACAGAACTCAGAAATAACCACACATCTCAATTTGGATACTCTGTATTGCTCCATCTGCATAAACCCAGATTCTCAGAGCAAGAGAGGGCAACAGAGAGCTGTCTTTTACAGAGATCTGATTAATTCTATAAACCCTAAAAAATCCTACAGCAAAAGGCCTTGAGATGAGAAATATGATCTGTAATCTCAGCTTCCCCCCCCCCCCAGTTTATTTAAGCCACAGGCAGAATTTAGACACACTGGCAGGAGACCAACCAGTCCCTCTGTGATCCCAGGGGATGCTGCAGCCACAGGCTCTGTTTGCACCTTGCTGGAGTGGCCCTGAGAGGGTTAAAATCAGTTCAGTGCCTTCACAGGGGAGCTGATGTTGGTAAATAAACAGCTTTTAATGGCCTTCTTGAGCACTGAAAAATAGGAAAGCTTTTAAAACCACCTTAGAGAGGGAGGGTTTCAAAGCACTGAGTGGGAGAGACAAAAATTATTTAGCACCACAGGTCACTTGTTTCTTAACTGAGTCTTAAAAGAAACCTAATGGATTTTAACAAGTGCCCAAACTATGCTGTAACCAAGGAGTTCACAGCAATTTAGGCCTTGGGGGACACTGCCAATACCTCTTTTGGTTTTGAAGGCATCAGCCCCAGGTAGCAAGTTTGGGAATGTCTCTTCTTATCACATCTAAGGGCATCCAGGTTGGATCTGTAACCCCAGGTAACAGCAGGGGGGGAGACAGACACCCCCGGGGGCAGCTCAGCCCTCCTAGAGCTGAATCACCTCTGGAGGTGCCTCTCCCTCCCCAGGGACTGATGAACCATCCTGGCATGCTGAGGTTCCAGTCTTTGTCAGGCAACAGGAGGGAAGGTCATTTAACCTGCTGTGGTCTGGTGCCAAACTCCTCCAATCTTGCTGCAGAAACCCTGGTTTGTGAGCTCTGAGGAAAAGCTGTGCTGCCTTTTCCTTGGCCAGCAAAGCTGGCCTGCCAAGCAGAGGAGTATTTATGAGCTGCCTTCTCTCAATCTTTCCCCCCCTATTTTCCTTGCTTCCCTGACCGATGAAGACGTGCAGAAGTCGGTGTTGCCATTATATCATCCACTTGTTATGTCCTCTGGTTTCCTGAGCTGCACATTCTTTTCTGTACTCTGTGACTCTACGAACAGTCAACTTACACCAAAATAATCCAGCCAGATAACAAAAAAGGGAAACAATTTTCTGTTTAGAGGACTAGTCCAACTTTTGTTTATATCTGTTCACTGTGCTGACAATCCAACCCTCTGGCTCCTTTAAATTAAGAGCAAAATGCATTTCCTCAGCCTGCCCCTTTCCTGAGCACCCCCAGGAGCTCTCCAGCAGAGAGACAAGTCCTGACCAACCTGGTGTTTCAGAAGACAAAAAGTCTTTTCAGATCTTCTTTGTACATGACAGAATCTGAATGTGAATTCATTTCCCTCCTCCTGCCTGGTGCTGCATCATCTTCATGTCTTCCTCTTAGAATCATGGAATGGTTTGGGTTGGAAGAGACCTTAAAGCTCCACTCATTCCACCCCCTGCCATGGGCAGGGACACCTTCCACTAGACCAGGTTGCTCCAACCCCCATCCAGCCTGGTCTTCATCCTCTTCCATAGCTCAGATTCATTTTATCAGGAAAACACAGTGTTTAATAATAATTTGCCATTTCCTTAGTCGATGTACCATTATAATCCCAAATAAACAACCACTTCCAAACCCAAGAGGAATTAAAGGGTGCAATGGATCATGTGTAAAATGAAAGAATTTTGCCCAAGGGTCGGCAGGATATTTTTTATTTACACTTGGTGGCAACGTTTTCCTCAATTGGAGTGTTTTTCAAGCATCTCTGTAGTACCATCCAGAGACCTGTGCTGTGGAACTGAGTTATTATCAGCTTGGAAAACCCCATCCATCACTTGCAACAAGAGAGGTTTGCAGTTTTTTTCAATTTCTCCGCTCCTAAAGACACCCTGAGCTCACAGATTGCTCCAGAGAGCTGCACACACGGATCCTGAAGGCAGCCAAGGATTTGAGAACATTGGAGTCATTTTACTTGTATTTTCTCTTGGTCCCCTTATTCCAAAAGCAATAAGGAAAGAGGATGCTTTGAAAACTGTCAAGAAAACTATTATTTTATAACAGCAGTAAAATAATTCCCCAGGGAGGTCCCGGAGGCAGCTCTTACCTTGCACTCCTCGTAGTCCCTGCGGACGTAGAGCAGGTAAATCAGCCAGTTTTTCCTCTCCAGGATCGGCAGCTCCGGTGCTGCACATGTAAAACATCCACAGAACACAGGGAATCAGCCTGAGCAGCAGAGAACCTGGGAGAGAGATTCCCAAGCACCCCAGCTGCCAGCACGAGGCACCTAATTGCAGAAGTGCCATTGCAGCGGGTGGTGCAATCAGTGATTTCGCTGGAAGGCTGGAATGTGGAAATCCAACCAGGGTCTGGGTTTATTTTACTTCTCAAACTGGTGCAGAAAATGCCTTGTTCAGGACAGACACTAAATAAAAGCTCTTAGCAGAAAGCTTCCACCAGGTCTAGTGGAAGGTGTCCCTGCCCATGGCAGGGAGTGGGAACGTGATGGGATTTAAGGTCCCAACCCAAACCAGCCTGGGATTCTAAAAGGCCTGAGGCATCAGCTCCTTCTGGAGCAGATCCTGGAGCAAACAGCTCCAAGCACCGACCACGCACACATTTTAATTCAACAGCAATGCACACATTTTAATTCAACAGTATTGGATTTTTTTCAGATATGCAAGAAGCAGCGTGGAGGAAATGAGTTGGACTCACTTCTTGAAACTGGGGCAGAAGAATCAAAGGTCTTTAGAATAAATTTCTGGGAGTGAACGAGCAGGAAACGGGCGACACACACAAAAGGAGACGTGGGAGATGCTGCCGGTCTGAAGGTGTGAATAATTTAAAGGGGTCAAACTCAGTTCTTTGAAACTGTGAAGGGACTATGAAAAATGATGGATCTGAGCTCCTGTGAAGCTCCTGGCACAAACACGGGTTTGATGCAGTGGAGGAGGGAGCCTCGTGCTCCAGCCCTTGCACGGCGCAGAGCTGGCAGCAGTAATTATGGCCCATCACGGAGGGATGTTGCTTAGCGATCCCCACGCTGGGCTCACACGTTTAACTCGCTGCTCTGCATTTCATTAGGGCTGCAAACGCATTGCCGGGCCCGGTGTCTCCGGTTCAGGGGCGGCGGAGCGGTAACCATAGCAACCGGCCAAAAAGCTCCCTTTGCGAGGCAACATCGTGACACAAGTGCGGAAGCAAAGCAGGGAGAGGGCTGGGGGGACACAGCACCGGGACACCTGATCCCTTTGGAGCAGGGCAGCCACACGCACACAGGCTCCAGGAACCCAGAGGAGCTGGGATTTGGGGTGGTCAGGTGGGAGGAAGAAGAAACTCTGCAGCTGGAAAGGCTGCATCACGTAGGGAGATATCGGTGCCAAGTGTTGTTATCTTGTGGAAAGGCCGGGCTCTAATCGCCTCTCACACACACCAGGCTCTCCCCCACAACCAAACCAAGCCCAGTATCACTGAGAGCTCCTAAAACCAACTTGGAAAACATTTTGTAAAGCTTTTCTCATTTGCTTGTATTTATTTCCTAAATTCCAGAATATCGAGTGAGATTTATATTAGAGCCGAGATTTCAGTGTGCACACCAGCAATTTGAGGTCAAATACCTTCTAGGAGGTTCAACTACCCTAAAACAAACAGAAAACTCACAGTCCAAACAAAAAAGTAATCCAAACAAACACAAAAGTAATCCAAACAAAGAAGTAATCCAAACAAAAGAGCAATCCAAACAAGAGAGTAGTGCAAACATGCTAAGCTTACAGAAATACACAGATCAGGGATCCAAACGTTCCCAAACTCTGCTCCACTGTGGAATATCCAGATTTTTGTAAGTAAGGCATTTTAATATGTGTGTTCACAGATCAGGTTAATTGATTTCCGATGACTTTATGTCATGCTCTGAGAGTGAAACCATGAAGAGAAGAGTCCAGAGGCTGCCTAAACAGCTACAGATGGGTTGAAACCCCACTAGTCCACCAAACCCTGGAGTGCTGCTGCTCTGAAGCCCCATTGAGGGGCTCCCTAATTAACGAACACATTGTAGTGACCTCCCTGTGTAAGTTGTTATGGGTGCCAGGGTTTGACAGAACTTTCTTTTCCGAGGAACAAGGCACTTGGGGGTGCTGGAAATGCACTGCCCCATCCCTGGAGGTGTCCAAGGCCAGGTTGGACGGGCTTGGAGCAACCTGGGATAGTGGGAGGTGTCCCTGCCCTTGGCAGGAGATGGAACTGGATGGGCTTTAAGGTCCCTTCCAACCCAAAAACCATTTTTATGGAAGCAGCTGGACTCGTGTGCCCTTCCTGCCTGGCATCTCCTGGTGCCAGTCTCTGATGTGAACCACCAAACCTGGCACACCTGGGCACTGCCCACCTTCTGTAAGCATGGATTTAGGGGCAAACACTGCAAACCCTGTTTAACCACAGACACTCCACTAACAATCCAAACTAAAGTATCCATCAGGACTTTGTGCCTACTGATGCAGCTTCAAATTAGAAAATCCTGCAACTGTCTGAAATAGGGAATAATCAGAAGACCCTCCAGATATACCCTAGGGTTTCCCAAGCATCTGTAACCCACACCTTAATGGGAGGTTAAAAAGCACCATTAAAGGTTAAAACATGCACCAGTGTTTAGGGCTAAGCTAAGAGGACAGAGAGTGGATGGAAGATTGGTTGTTCAATTCCTGAAGGAAAGAGCTTTTTCACACTTACAAGACAAGAGGGATGTTATACTCCACTCCCACACCACAGAAATGCCTGCTGGGAACAGGGAGGGGAAGGAGCCAGTGAGTGCTGAGAAGAACGTCAGGATGCAAAAAAAAAAAAAAAAAGGGTAAAATCCAAGGAGCAGCCTAAAAGTGCTGGGGATGGAGAGAAAACAGAAATCAAGACCCACCACCAGACCCAGGAGTGAACAACGTTCACATCTGTGGAGATAAACCAGCTTTGCTTCCCCCAGTGATACTGTGAGCTGAGGATACCTGTGGAATTGGGAAAACACGTGGTGTTTTTATGCTCCTAAAACTCATTTGGAAACAGCAACAAACCTGACTGAAGGGGGATATGTACCTCCTTTTTTCTTTTCTTTCTCCCCAAGACAAGCAAATTGAAAACAGGCAAACAGTTCTAATGATTTTCAAAACAGGTGTCTATATTGATCATTTAAATTTGACCCAGGAACATATCTGATCCCCAAAAAATGGCTGTGGGAAATAAAGGTTTATTATCAGGCTCTTTAATCTATCAAGATGCAGAAAGAATTAATGGGAATTATTGATACACCTTTCCAGAGCCACAGCCACCCTACCTGCATTTCTGATTTCCCACAGAGCAGTGGGATACCTGCTCCTGGGGCATTTACCTCCCTCAGGTTTGCTGCCCCAGCCTGCTGAGAAGGGCTGTCCCAGTGCAATGGGTCACTGCATTTTCCTGAGGAAAAGGGAAATACAAATCCCTATCTATTTGAGACTCTGGCTCCAGAGAAATGGAATAAAACACCTTCCTCAACTCATGGACCTCCAGGAGTTTCTCCTACGTCAGTGCTGGATGAAGACACACTTTCCTTTGTCCCCTCTGGCAGAGCCCTCACAATAACCCAGGCACTGCAGGGACACAGCTTAGAAAATGGTAGTTTAGCTCATTCTAGCAGTGAAGAAACAAAAAGGCATCATTTTCTGGAAATCAATCTGCCCAAGGGCCAGTGCAGGAAAACATAATTAATCCAAAACAATTGGTATCTACAACGAAAAGAATTTATAACTTGCATCACTGTCTTCTGGCCTCTCTTTTGTGGGATTACAAAAGTCCTGTGCCAGGGAGTCAGGCACCAAATGTATGATTAAATACCTCTGAAGTGTGTTTTGATTGAATTCCAAAGGGAATCCATGTGATCCCCCACCTTCTCGCTGGCCAGTGATTGATGGCAGGAGCCACTTCCAGCACTGTGATTTTTCTTCCTGACAGTGCTCCTTTAAGGGAGCCACTGGAGCAGAAACCCCGACAGAATTGAGTGAGATCATCAGGTTTGTATCTGTGCTGCTCTATCATCACTCTTCCCTTTATTCATCCTCTTATAGATTCTCTCAAAGGACTGAAAAAAATAATAATGAGAGTTATTCCTTTTTGTGTAAACCTCCCTAGGAAATTATTTTGTGCTTGTATCTTCATATTGGGTAATTACAGCTTAGAGATGAACTATCAAACAGTGGGGTTTAGATTTAATAAAAGGGCTTTAAAATTGCTGTAAAGAGAGGAGGGAGGAAAAAAATCCACTGAAGGCTCTTATCAGATTTCGTGGGGGAAAAATTATTGTTAAAGCACCAGCACTGAGAAGGGGCTCAAGAACACGTTTTAGTCTCATCATAATAAAAAAAATCACATCAGGGCCCAGCCCTCCTTCCACCCTGGATTATTGGAAAGGATCTCAGTCCCAGTGCACTCCCAGTTCACTCCAGCTTTGAACCCAACCTGCAGCAACCTGAGCAAGAGCAGCAAGAAGAGCCTGAAGGAGCAGCACAGGGGCAAAAGACTCAAGAAGACACAAAAAGAACCAGTTATCAACCAAAATACACAGTAACATATCATAACATATGGCACAGGGAGAGGACAGAAGAGCTTCAGAGAAATAATTAAATATAAGTGTTTGAATTTTTCTTTACCCTGCAGTAGCCTCACGAGCCACAGTCTGGATCCATCGTGGTGGGTACCACATACAGGGGAAAGGTTATCCAAAAGGACTCAACTGTCCCTTTCCAAATTCTAGTGCAAAATTCCACGTTGTAAAACAGCACTAAGCACAGAGGTATTTTCAAAACTAATGAACACAGAGGCAACTATTTTGCTGTTGAGGGAGCTGCACCAAAGAGGAATCTGGTAAAGACCATCTTAGAATTCCAGAATGTGTTGGGTTAGCAGGGACCTTAAAGCTCATCTCGTTCCACCCCCTGCCCTGGGCAGGGACACCTTCCACCAGCCCAGGTTGCTCCAAGCCCTGTCCAGCCTGGCCTTCAACATTTGCAGGGATGGGGCAGCCACAGCTTCTCTGGGCAACCTGTGCCAGGGCCTCTCCACCCTCACAGGGAAGAATTTCTTCCTAATATCCAATCCAAACCTCCCCTCTGTCAGTTTGGAACCATTACATCTTGCTCCAGAGAAGCCCCAGCGGGAAGCTTGGCGGTGGTGAAGGCAGGAGGGATGGAGGTGATCAGCTCCCACCATTAGCCAAGGCTTGTCCCAACCCACAGCACCTGCACTGGGTTGGGGATTCATTCCCCATTTTCAAGTAATTTGGGTCATTGGCTTATCAGCAAACTCCCAACAGCAGGAAGACAATCCACTTGTCCCTGCAGCATCCACAGCTGAGAGGCAGCACATGGAATTCCCTCCGGACTGACCCCAGCCCCATCCCTCATTCCCAGCCCAGCTCCCCGTGGATGTGTGCTGACACTACTCCCAGGGCATAGCTGTGGTTGCAGCCCACAGTGAAGCTCTGTGCTCTCACATCCATGTTAAATAAACCTGGATGGGGGGGATGAGCCCAGCAGTGCACGGCTCCTCTTTGCCTCGAGCTTCGCCAGCTGCCAACGCCGGGAATTACGGTACCGTGAGGAAACCCAGGGACAGGGAGGGGATGAGCATCTTCTGAACAAAAACAACATTAGAATAATAAGGCACAAGCTCAAATGGCTTCCACAGAACAGCTCAGCGCTGCCAGGGAATTGTATTTTCCAGAATAAGGTATGAAAACGGACAGAGAGCATTTTTAAGCTCTAATATCAATCTTTTTATCGAGATTTAAAACTAACAGACTGCCTTGGCGTGAGAGGAGCAGCCTACAAATTCCTAGCACAGCCAAATTTAACAAGAAATCCTCTTCCTTCCTCACACTCTTTCACTGAGACTGTGGCATTATAAATACATCAGAGCTTGGAAAGAAGCACAGGAACGTTGCTCTTCCTACGCCCAGCTCCATCCTTGAAAATGGAGCCGTAATGTATTCAAAACTGGGGAATAATGAAAAACAACCCCAAAACCAGCCCCCAGAGGAGGCTCTGGGAGCTGCATTTCACTCACCATGTGTGAGTCAATATATATGTGAGAACACAGGTATTTGTGTGCACAGATACCTTTAAAATGGATGGAAACAACACCAACAAAAGGAGCAGCCTTCTGCCGTAGCTGTTGGTTGCTTAATCCCTTTCCCTGTGTTCTCCCGTTTGCAAATTGCTGCTGGAACACCTTTAAATCAAGCCCTAAAGCCGGGTGTTTGCTCGTTATTTACAGCGGGCTGGGGTTAATAAAACCCCTCAGACACAGCCCGGGCTGGCGAGGGGCCGTAACTCATCCCTGGGAGCTGCCTCCCGTGGATTAATAGCTCCCCAGGACGCAGGGAAAGCTGGAAGCAGGCTGGAAAACAGCAGTTTAAACAAAACAAAACAAAACAAAAAAAAGCACCATTTCTGACTCTACACCTCCCCCTGCAGGAAAATTAGCCAAGGATAGATGGAAAATTGTATCTTAAAGCTGATTTATACACCAGGGCAAAGGGAAAAAAAGGGCATTTTCTCTTGTCACTTAAAACAGCATAAATCTCAGAGTTGCTTGCTCAGATTTCAGAGGGTTTTCTGATTTAGGACGTTTAAAGTTCTGAGTTACTCCAAATAAAAATGGTTTTCTTTACAAGACAAATACTTACACTGTTTATTCAGTTAATTTGTCTTATTAATAACTTATTCAATTATTTGTCTTCTACTGTGTGCTGCTCGAGTTTGACCTTCAGGTGAGGTGGGATGATCTGTAAATAACTGCACACTTGTGATTCCCCCTGGACCTCCCAGTGCCACAGTGAAGTTCCCAGTGGCAGAACCAGTTTGGATACTGGGGAATCTCTGTTAGCAGCACGAGGCTGGTGAGACACCACTGCCACCCCGAATCCATTTGGGAAGGGGTGAGACCTACACACATTAGCACAAGTACATTATCCTGATCATTACCCCACCAAAAATCTGATTCAGGCTTGATTCAAGTGTAGAGTTTGATTCAAGCACTGGGGTGAAATTTAATAACAGTCCTTTAAAAAGGAATTTGAAAAGGTGTGGTCTTCTTTGCTTAAGAAATGAAAAGTGAAAGTCTGTTTGCTCAAGCCAATTCTGACCACGAGTGCTGAGTGCTGAGCAGAGACGTGCTCTGAGCAGAGGAGAAACAAAAAATAGGGAAAACCTCCAAATCTAGGCTCTTCTATAGGAAGTCCCTGTCCCTGAGGATGCAGACACTGCACCTGGAGATGCTCAAGGACCCAACCCTGGCATGGCATCCTAACTCTTGTCTTCTCCATTTAAAGCATTTTTCCTGCCTGATGCCTTGTGCTCCTGTAGGCAAGACAGAGGCTGAGCTCCTTCCAGCTGCCTCTTTGCTGATGCTGTTCCCAAATTTGGGGGGCAGAGCACACCCTCCTAGAGGGCTTTGGAATGAGATGCCTCATAAACAGCAGAGGTGGTCTGAGATATTCCCTGCTGGCTCCTCACTGGCTCCTCCCACAGCAGCGCTGGGATGGGAGATATTCCCCCTGCAAACTGGCTGCAGGCATTCCCAAAATAACCAGCTTCTCATTAATTCCAGCATCAGGAGCACGGTGGTTTGGGGATTTCCAGTCTAATCCTTCCTTTGGCTTTAATTCCCGTGCTTAGTCTTTCTCTGTCTACAGCATGAGGTACTTTACATGGAAATTGGAACTAAAAGCAACTTAAGGAATTTGTAACAAAAGCTTTTCCTCTTAAAAAGCAAAATAAAGTTCCAACAGGGAGAGGACCACAATCCAGCCACAAGAGTCTTTGAAGCTTCCCACTCCAGGGGGAATAACCCCTAGAACCTCTCCTCAGCTCACCCACTGCCAAAGAATAGGATAGTGGAGCAATTTTATAAGAATATTGATACACAAAAAATATAGAAGTTGCTCTTGCAAACACTTCAGCACTTCCTACCACAAGACCCTATTTTTTTTGAGTTCTTCCAGCCTTGTTGCCTGAGGATGAAGTTTCCCAGGTGGGATGTCTGTCCCAGGATGAACACTTGCCTGGGCACCTTCACTCTGCCCTACAGCAGAAGTGTCCTAACAATACAATCTTTAATTACACAATCCCAGGAGCACACCAGGATTTTCACTCTGCCTGGTGAAAATGAATCACAGTCAGGCAGGGAATGAAATTGTTGAGAAATATAAAAAAATAGTGACTAAATCCCAGGGCTTCTGCAGCTGGAAACATGGGTGGGAAAGGGGACAGGCCCTGGAAGGAGTGAATGGAGATCTTTTATTCAAAAAGCCCTCAGTGAGCTGGTCCTCGTTCAGCAAGTGCCATCATTCCTGTGCCATGGATCCTGTTGGAGAGCTGGGCTAAATCCAACAGGTGATTATATCACCAAAGACTCAGAGGCTCAAATTCCAGTTGCACAAACAACAGGAATTCTGACTCTTGAGTGAGATGCATCTCCTTAAAGTGGCTGAAAATTAAGATGGTGACTTGCCTTGGGCTTTATCCAAGGGAAAAGAGAGGAAGAGGCATCCTTGAGGAGAGATTCATCCCGAGACATGTGGCTGGGAGAGGTCAGGGAATGGCATCAGGTGGGCTTTGCACTGACTAAACACAGAGCACAGCTGATGTGCTGAGACTTGTTCTACATCAGAGAGATCTCAGTGCAGAAAGATGAATCCCACCCTTCCTAAATTTGTCACTATTTCTATAGAATTATTTTTAAATTCACACCAGGAGATGCCATTTTATCTGTAGGCAGCACACCAACAACCTGGAGCTGAAGGCTTTAAATCAAAAGACACTTGCCTGGCACCAAGGACTTCCAAAAAAACTTCAGAAAAATGAATTTACCTGATTTAAAAATTGGCTCTGAAGTGTTCCCTGCTGTGCTGCCTGCACAGGATTCCCTGCTCCTGTCAGCACAGATATTAATGTACACACACAAGAGGGCAGAGCTGTGCTGGCACATTCCAACTTAAATATGACCAGTTCTTTGCACTGCAGGGATTACTGGGCTGTTATTTTGGGGAGAAGAGGATGAAGTGAAGGATATTATACAATTTAATGCTAATCCATTTTTTTAATCTCACTGTTCCAAACTAACAGCTGCATCAGATCCTGAGCAACACACACACAGAGCTACTCCCCACTCACCCGGAGAGATGGAAACACCCAGGTCTCTTACATAAAACAGTGATGTAATTACCAACTAATCTATCTTAGTTAGAAACCATTTTCTTCCCACAAGGTTGGAGGTTCAAATGGGCTAAAAGATCTTGGCTCACACGTGGCCAAATGGAAAGGAGTGGGTATGGACAGATAAGGGGCTGCGCTGGCTCCTCCCGACCACAACATTCCCACCAAGGCCTTTCTTTCTGACACACTTAGAAGTATTAATTAATTTAACTCAAGGAGGTTGTTTTTATCTGGAGTTCTCAGGCAGCTTCACTCTTACAAGTTCAAAGGCAGCTTTGAAGCTGGCTCAAAGAATGGATTTATATTGATTTAAGGAAATGTATCAGGAATTCAGAAGTGATCGGCTCTGCAAGTGCCCAGAATCGACTTCTCGGGGTCAGGAGCTCCTGCTGCTCAGGGTGCTCCAGCCACTGAAACACTCACAGAACCCCTCAAAATATCTGCAGGAGCAGAAGGGATCCCCACTGGCTCACCTGGGTGAGCAGGAGCTGCTCACCAAGAGCCACTTATCAACTTCTGCATGATCTGCACGTTGTTTATTATCCAAGAGCCACGCTTTGAGATTGTTTATCATCACCGAGTCACTGCCCACCAAAGGGAGCTTTACTGCCCAGCAAACAGGCAACTGGTTTTTACTGGAACCCACTGACTCCCCTTGGCTTCAAGGAGGAGCCCACACCCCTCACTACTCGAACAGGCCAAGCAGTGCATTGCAATGTATCCATTTCTAGGGTATTTTTCATTTTTCACTTAATGCCTCCAAACGCTTTGTTAACCGAAAGCCTGCAGCATCCAAAGCCTGTCACTGGATATTAGGCCAAGCTTGTGGCTGATAAATGGAAAGAAACAAAAGCCAAAGCGCTTTGCCAAAGGTCACAGTTAATTCCTTGCTTCAAACCCTAGAAAAAAACATACCTACAAAGCATCCAAAAAAATATCCCAATGCCCAGGCCTGGGAGAACACTTAATCCCTGCTAATACTTTTATAGGATTTTCACTTTGAAAATTATCTACCTGACCCTTCCTTGGGTAAATGTGGAGGTGGTTGGTGACAATTCAGAATTCTCCTTCACAGCCTAATGGATTTCTATCCCAAGTTCTTCCCAGTGATTCAAGTGAATTCCATTTTGCTTCAGTGTATTTATTATAGCGTGTACATATGTAGGATTCTACCTTGTCATTAAAACACCGTCACTGCAGCTCACAAAATCTGAGGTCTCACCTTCATGTAGAAATCCAAATGAATTTAAAATGGTCCCATTAACCTCTGAACTGTTACGAGGCAAACATGAACTCAGAACTTACTTTCTCAATATGTTTTTCAGTGATTAAGGGAAAGAAATTCAAGTAATGCTCCATAAAAATCAACAATACAAGCTGGTCAAAGTGTTTTCTCTGCTCCTATAAAACGACTTGATTTGCCTGTGTGGGAAAAGGAAAGTGGAAAGATGGAAGACAGCCTATCTCAATTCCAAACCAGCAAAGCATTTAGGAAAATATCTGATTGATTTAAAATGCAGGAGGGAGATTAAAAGCCCATCCCAGCAGGCTGACATTAACTCCAGATCGCTCCAAGGAACAGAGCTCCCTTTATTCCCCTCAGTTGCCTCGGGACAAAATATCAACGCAGGCAGGGTTATGGATGTTGATGGAGCAACAAAGGGAATTGATTTTGGGAGCAGCTCTCCCCGTGGGGAGGAAAGGACAAACTAATGAATGGGGTTTGCTGCTCCTGTGTCACCCTGCTGAGCAATGCCTGTCACCACAGGACGCTCCGAGGGGGCATCACCGGTCCCATTAATTCAGAGAGATCCCAAACCCAGCTGCTGTGCACAGCCCCTCCCGCCACCACAGGCTGCTCCAGAACCTTTGGACCTCCTTCAGCCTCTCTGAACACTCACACTCTTCCCTCTGGGCTGACCTGCCTGCAAGGCAGACTCTCCCAAATCCCAACCTTTTGGGCTTTCACAGCCCAGCAGCCACACGACGGTTCAGCCACTTCACGAGCGAATTCTGCCTCCCAACTCAAAGTTATTGTTTTAGGAGTTATAAAAATAGTTTGTTAAACACTGGCTCCAGGTTTCCATTTTTTCCTGGCTCATGGGCAAGATCACAAGAGGAAAGCAAGGAACAGTGAGGGGAAGCTGCTCCACTCAGGTTCAACAATATTCAACGTGAGAATTCTCACCTGCATCGGTGAAAATGTGGTTTTCTGGCTACAGCAACAAAACCCACGCGTGTATTTTGTCATTCCAATTATTTCTGACGACTCTGAGATCCCATTCTCAGAAACACACATATAATACCTCACTCCTACCCCATACAGACTCAGACAAGCTGAGTGCAGCAGCGTGATGGTTAAAACAGGGCTTCAGCCATGACTTGGTCACACTCTGCCACCTCTGTGTACAACCACAGCCAGAGTTATTGCCCCATTTGGGCACAGATTTCACCCACACCAAACTGCTCACAGCCAACCAAGTTATACCATGTGGTCTCTGCATTTCAGACCTGTTTGCATTAATGTTGGGTCCAGAAGACATTGATACTGGAGCTTTATCCTGCTTGAAAACACAAAGCAAACACAACAAGGCAAATTGTTGCAACAGAAAGTGGCCATTCAGTGTTTAAAAATGTCAGTTTAAAATAAGTTCAGCAGCACTCTGCTGTTCAAACAGCACTGATGTAGCCTGGCTCCTTAAAGTTCACCGTAATTCTCCTCAGCCAAACTAAAACAGGATGAGATATTTAATTAAGATGTTCTAGGAAAATCCTATTAAAAAAACCCCCACTGTCATGGGGAAAAAGCTGCTATTCTTTCCTGCCAAATTCCACAAAAACATCTACAACATTCCCTGGCTCTCCCTCCTCCTCTCTTCCATGCCCCCAGCCCCTCACCCACGCACACAGGACACTGTTACATCACTCCTAGTACAAATCTTTTTGCTGCCCTCATTTCCCAGAGATTAACCATCAGGCAGCTCAGATCAGCTTTCCTTGCTGCACTAAAGTCAAATATTAAAAGGCAAAGCCCAGAGGCTTCCAGGGCATTTCAGTGGGAGCAGCCTGAGGTGTGCCAGGCACTGGAGATGCCTCAATTTACCTGAAGAGACAGAAAAGAGAATTACAAAAGTCACAGGCTGGATGACTTTTCTAAGTCACTCCAGTTTCCTTGGAGCCAAGAGTTGTGTCAGCACAAAAGGCAGATCCAGAGACACAAAGAGATGGGACTTGCATGAGGCAGGACAAGGTGGGGGATATGGAGGGTGAGATCAGAACCATCCCCTTCACAGGAAAGGACGGAGATGAACCATCTCCCTCAGAAGCCAAACAGCCTCACAGTAACTGGTTCAAAGTGACCAATTTAGAGTAATTTCAGAGCAATCCTTGCTCTAAAGGACTCGATAGCCAAGACAAAATAACTTTGGGGGTTATTTTTACTTGCACACAGGCCCGAAGCAGCCCTGGGCAATGTACCAAAGGGGCCTGGGACTGGGCTGAGACCTCAAGCCCCATCTCCAGGACAGCCACACTCTGCTCAAGGGCTGGAATTCTGCTGCCAGGAATTCAGGGAGCCTGAGCTCCACAAAACAAAAGCAAAGTGGCTTTTCCAGCTTCCCAAGGCCTACATGCAAGAGGAAGAAATGTCAATGTAGTGCCCAGTTGCCAAACAAGCTCCTTTTTGATGCCAGCATTATCCCATGGCAGTCAAGGAATAGGGAAGATTTCCTCCCAAAGTGTGCTCTGACAGGGCAAAGGACTGAGCTTTCCCTGAATGGGATGGATGGACTGGAAAAGGGAGCTTGTGGCTGGCACTGGGAGCATATACTCTTAATTATAATGTGAATTGATGGGGCCCTCTGGACACTTGAGAAAGGAAAATGAATTAAAAACCAGCCCAAAGCTCAGCTTAGGTAGGCACAGAGGCTCTGCAGGGCCCAGGTGTGTGCAGGGAAGGGGAGCACAGCTCAGAGCCCCAGGGAAGGAAACACTCCTCGTGTGCACCGGGACAAGTCACGTCACAGGAACAAGGGAAGGGGGGAAAGGAGGGGCTCCAACACCAAACTGTGCTGCAGGATTTACCAGGTCCCTCACAAAACAGCAGGATTTGGTCAAGTCTTTTGAACCAGTAGTTGACATTGTTCCTGTTCCAGTTCCGATTCAATCAAGATTTCAAACTGATTAACTCGTTTTCAACATGGAAAAAAACCAATAACAACAAACAAAAGCAAACAAACAATAATTAAACCCAGTCACAACTTCAAATTTTGGAAAATGTGACATAAAACACTGAAAAGGACACCATGTCAGCTTCCTAAGATCATTTCCACAGCAAGACATCATCCTGAAGAACCCAAACTCAACAACCCCCTGTTGTTATTTGAGAAGATAAATGAGTATCAAACTCATTAGCAGGCCAACAAGTAAGTACACAATAAAAAACCAGTCTCACAGATTATAAGCAAACATGATGCAGGCTGTGGGTGCACTAAGTCAGCCAGGAACAGCACTGAGCTCACAGAGACCCTAGGAAAATATTGGTATTCAGCAAACTGCAGTCTAGACAGTCTCCTCTTTTCCCAGAGGACATTTATTTCCTCCTAGACAGCTGCACACACTGTAAAAGAAATCTTAAAACCGACCTGCCCAAGAAACACAATCATATCTTCAAACAAACCTTTCTTAGGCCGAGGTTTCGGAGGTTCTGTAGCCGCCGGCAACGAAGGAACCTGGAAAGACAGAAAACAGGAGCACTAAATACACCAGGCAAGGCTTCCTGGAGCTCTGCTCCAGAAAATAATCAGAAAGGACAACTGGCAAATCCCAAAAGAGAGCATAAAAATAGCAGCATTGCTGCTGGACAAACTCTGCCCTGCCAAGTAAGGCTGAGAGTTGTGTTCCATGGGTAGATTAAATCGACCCCCCTCATTATGCAGCTCATTCCCCTTCCGTGGGTTCACTGCTGTCCATCAGCATCCTGGAAAGGCAGCATTACCTTGCAAAAGAGCAATACTCAAGCATTTAAGATGCTAATTAGAGCTCGCACAGAAAATAAGTAAAAAAACCCCCATTTATTATAAAATATTTATGAAGGTAATTAGAGCAGAGCTGTTCCTGGGGAACCCCCTGGGCCCGCAGGGGGTGAGGGCAGCAAACCTCGACCTGCAAACACTGCCCAGAGCTCCCAGGCCACGGAAGATAAATGCACTTTTTACCATTTTCTTACTTTGCATCAAAAATCAAGCCTTCCCAGAAGAGAAACAGGATTACACAGGGAAGCACTTTTATTTTCTACTTCAGTATTTGGGGAAGAAACACTCCTCACTCCTCTTCCCCAGAGACAACACAGGATTTCATACACCTGTGTCTCCTCCCCTCTCCTTAATTAACAATCTTTTAAAGCACAGATTCAGCCAATCCTTGCTCCTTGCAATGTTTTGGGAACATTTTCTAATTGCGTCCTTTTTTACTGGAGATGGGGAGGATCAGAGATGCTGAGTACAGTACCTGAGACATGTAAAACAACCTAAGAAAGGCTCTTCCTTTTTTAATTACTGTTTACTTTTTCCTGTTTCTTACTAGTTTCTAAAATTTTATTCATTTTGCTGACTGTGAAAAGCTGAGTGGATATTTTCACAAAATTCCCCAAAGCCAAGCACTCATTCCTCAGCAGCAATAACCAGCACCAACCCCTCATTTTTCTGATCTGTTAAAAAACTTTTTTTTAATCTGCACCCATCAATCCAATTCTAAGTCCTCTCACTCAGCACTGTTGAGACTTCCCAGAAGTTTCTTGTATTTCCCCCTCACCTGAGTTACTTTCTAGTCAGGCTTTTGTGCAGATCATTTCTAGATACACTGAACAACCCAGGCCTGGGGGAATTCACAGCAACCACCCTCCAGCACAAAAAATCGTGGAGTGGTTTGGGTTAGAAGGGACCTTAAAGGTGATCAAGCCCCACTCCCCTGCCATGGGCAGGGACACCTTCCACTATCCCAGGTTGCTCCAAGCCCCATCCAACCTGGCCTTCAACACTCCCAGGGATGGGGCAGCCACAGCTTCTCTGGGCAACCTGTGCTAGGCCCTCACCACCCTCACAGCCAAGAATTCCTTCCCAATATCCCATCTATCCCTGCCCTCTGGCAGTTTGAAGCCATTCCCCCTTAGCCTGTCCCTCCAGGCCCTTGTCCCAAGTCCCTCTCCACCTCTCCTGAAGCCCCTTTAGGCCCTGGAAGGGGCTCTCAGGTCTCTCTGGAGTTTCTCCAGCTGAACACCCTCAGCTCCCTCAGCCGCCGCTCCTGGTGCTCCAGCCCCTTCCCCCGCTCCACTACCCTTCGCTGACACGCTCCATCACCTGCTAACCGATTATTAATATTATTTACTTCAATGAAGGCTGAATTTCCCTCACGTTTTTCATACCAAGTGTGCAAAGATGAAAAAACTCGCTCTTAACCTTAACCGCTCTCAACCGCTTAAAACACCTCCCGCCGCCGCCGCCCCTCGCCTCCCTCCACCTCTGCTCGCCCCCCTCCACCTCCGCTCGCTCCCCTCCACCTCCGCTCGCCCCCAGACCCGCCGGTCCCCTCTCGCCCCCCGTAACCCGGCGGACTCCCGCCCCTCACCGAGGCGTCCGGTGGCTCCGCCATGGCCGCGGCGGGCCGGGGTTGCCATGGCGACCGCCCGCCACTTCCGGGGCGGCCATGGCGCGCGGGGCAGGGCGGGAAGGCGGCGGTGGCGGCGGGAGGACCTCGGATATCCCCCCCTCCCCGTCCCCTTTGACGTGAAAAACACCCGAGAAAACA
Organism: Lepidothrix coronata; assembly: GCF_001604755.1. NCBI lineage: Eukaryota > Metazoa > Chordata > Aves > Passeriformes > Pipridae > Lepidothrix > Lepidothrix coronata. The sequence continues at coordinate 983,646 of NW_016690238.1, read as the reverse complement.
CAGAAATGATACAATGTCCCTTTATTGGAGGGTTTTATTGGCTAGGCCGCCAGTGAGGAGTAGACGGCCCGGGAAGTGCTGCGGGGCCGCGGCCCCGCTCGCCCAACCCCGCAGAGCAGCAGCAGGGAGGGACCTTTTTGTGAGGGCTTTTGTTTATTCTCCTTTATATTCCCACAGCGTCCGGGGGGGTGGCGCCCTCATAGCCAGGTAGTTCACCTGGGAGCAACTGGAACCCGGAGGAGAGGAACGGCAGCAGGTTCTCCCACAGAACAGGGTGTTAATTACCATTATCTTAAGGTTTGCCATCAGGGTCGAGGATGCCACAGATCAGGTTTCCTTTGGGAATTACCGTTATCTTAAGGTTTGCCAACCGCCATCGGGATTCGAGACACCACAGCCCAGGTTCCTTCGGCTTGCAGCAGGTTCTCCCACAGAACAGGGAGTTCATTACCATTATCAAGGTTTTCCAACAGCCACGGGGATTGAGGACACCACAGCCCAGGTTTCCTTTGGGTTGCAGTGCCCACATCCTCGGTGTGTTCCTTTTGTGGAAACCCAGCACCTGTGTTCTTCCACCTGCCCAGCCCACCGTGTGTTTTAACACAGGAATGCAGAATTCCCAATGGGAAGCCCGTGCCATCCCACCCCTCCAGCACCATCAGGAAAAGCACAGGGAAAGCGGCTGCAGTCCCTCACATCTGACTTGCAGGTCAAATAAAGGGAAAAGCAGGTACAAAGGGATAAAACTACATCCCTGGAACGTCAGTAGCCTCGGTGAGGGAGCCAGTGTGACTGTGGTGCCAGCTGGAAGCAGCATTCCATGTTCTAGCCCTGCCTTTTTTATTTGACCCCTTCACACCTTTGATCCCCCTGGAAGTTGCAGAGAGGCAGAAGGCTGGGAGGACAGTTGCCTGGCGAAAAATACCACAGGAGGAATTCCTATACAGGAGTAAATTTAATAAAACCACCACCAATTGTTTACTTTAACATAGCTCTTGTTACAGAAATCATAAAAATGGACTCAGTAGCTAAACTCATTAGTTCTTTCCCCTTTTAATTGAAAAATACTCCGCTGATTTCAGCTTCTACTGCACTAGCTGGAGTGTTAAATAGTTGCCAGGACAGGATGCCCAGTGAGTGAGCCCAAAACAAACACAAAGACAATTCCATCAGGTTTCCTTTTCAATGTTACGACTCGTTATAATGTAAGTGAAAATTAAAACAGCAAGGAAGGGTCCATTTGACAGATGAAAGGGGGAGGGAGAGGAGATCCACAGCCGAAATCTCGCCGGAAGTCTTTGGAGAAGTGGTGCCAAACACCCCTCCTTGTCCTGCCTCGGGATCCAAAATAAACCTCTAAACACACACACACACACCCCTCCTCTGGGTTCAGAGCACGTGTCCTGCGTGCACGGGTGGGAACGGAGAGTTGGATTTGGGCAGGAAAAGATCCGGGGCCGAAAATAAAACAAGAAAAAAGGCAAAGCATCCTGACCCAGAGCTCCAGGAGCTGCGAGGGGCCGCGTCCGTCGCCAGCAATGGATACACACACGGGCCCGGGGGAGGCCCTGGACAGAAAGGAACTGCAGGATAAGAGGAGAAACCCAACTGCTCTGGTAAAAGCCTTCCAAAAAAAAAAAAAAAAAATATATATATAGATATATTCACTACACCAGCACACGCTTCCCCCACCCCAGCCCAGGGAAAAAAAAAAAAAAAAAAGAACAAAACCAAACAAAAGAATCAAACTGAAAGAAAATGCACAGCAAATAGACATAATCTTGAAGATTTTTAAAGAATAAATATTTTTTTGTAATTAAACATTATGCAAACACGTGCCACGCTTGCTCTTTGTCCATGCATATGCGCTATATACAACTTTGAAAAATACTGTGTTGTCCTCTTTTTGTTTTAAAATTCATATACAAAGGTTGGTTTTTTTTTTTCCTTGCTGTGTACCCCCCTCCTCCCCTTCCCAAAAATCCTCTTTACGACGAGCCAATAATCCACATTCATCCGTGTACTTGGGTGGCAGAGAGGAGGAGGGGGGCGGGAGAGCCACCCCCCCCTTACCAAAGTCCATCAAAATGGCTGGTTTGGACATGAAAAGCAGTGTCAAGAAACTGGTTTAAATTTCATCTGTACTACACACAGGAAAAGAAAGAGAGAAAAGAAAAAGGAGTCGGCTTGGAGGATGAAGCTACGTTACAAGTTAAAGTTGGAGGGTTTTTAGTGCGTCTGTCACACTCTTGGCCGCCTAGAATACTGTTGTACAATGGTTTATCTACCTTTTTTTTTTTTATTACAATATAATTTACTTAATTTTTCTGTTAACAAAACAGAATCCCGGTACTACAGACCAGCGGTGTAAGAGGCGGAGCAGCGCCCTGGGTGGGTTTTATTGGAATTGCATGAGCACTCTAAGATGGGAAAGGGTTCAGAGTTCGTTCCTGCGGGGCCGGGCTCAGTCCTCGATGTACTCCCACAGGTCCTTCTCATAGCCTTCATGCACGTGCTGCAACAAAACCCTCCGTCGGCTCTCGCAGTATCTGCAGGGAAGAGGGACAGCGTGGAAAAGGCGGGTTAGGAATCACTGAGCATCCCTGGGACCAACAAATCCAAACCTACATCACGCCTCGCTTCCCAAAGAGGAGCTCCCCTGAGGAGGGATTTTGTACTTGCAGCCCGTTAACAGCCCTAATTAAGACTCTGGTTACTCCAGTCACTCAGCTCCAGGTCCCTCACTGGAAAACCAGTGTGTAAATCGGGAGTTTCCCCACAGTCCCTACAGCTGGGAAGCCTCCAGGAATAACTGGAAAAGGAGGCAGTGGCTGTGGTTTGTGGGGACACCCGGAATGGGACGAGCTCTCCTGAGACGTGGGCTGGTGCCTGCTCTGAGCCCCATCAAGAAAACAAAAATGCAGGAGTTAGCTTGGGAAAACTGTCTTGAAGTGCTGAAGGCCAGGTTGGATGGGGCTTGGAGCAACCTGGTCTAGTGGAAGGTGTCCCTGCCCACAGCAGGGGGGTCAACTGGATGGTCCTCAAGGTCCATTACATCCAAACCACTCCATGATGAAAACCTCAGGAACGCTGACACAGTTTTATTTCCCAGTGGAGATGGAAGCAGTCCAAAGGCTTACTGGTCTGCCTGGAGAGCAGGGTTCACCTCACATCCCTACACCTGGCTCTCAGACGGACACCACACCCTCAGGCTCTTCCCACCTACACTCACTGAAACAAAACTGCACATAAAACTGATCCCAGAGTCTGGCCCAGTCCTACCAGGATCACTGACACTGAGGAAAAAGGGTTATCAGAGAACATAGCAAAGGATGTCACAGCCAACTAAAAAGATAAAAAGCAGAGAAATATTTAAAGAATTCAGGTTCCAAGAACAAATTCTAAATAAGTAGCAGGTGTTTCTGAATTCAACCTCTTCCAGCAGCAATCCCAAAGTCTGCAGCACCTTTAGGGATGTGGGGGACACACCAAGTCTCAGTGAGAGTTCCCAAGGCCCCAAGGGCAGCTGTGGGGCTGGTCTGGCAGCACCCAGGCTCTGAGGAGAGAAACTGGAACCCAGGAGCCAACTGAGCAGTTACCAGTTCCTGCTGGGAATTGTGTGGTTCAGTTTCCAGGCAGGTTCCTGGGGCAGGATGGCATCCGAGGGGCTCTGGCTGCTGGGAGCCCGGATTGCTCAGCAGTGGTCACACATCCCTCAGGAGGAATCTCCCAGCAGGGAGCTATCCCTGATCACACACAGCCTAACACCTGGTAGGAATTCCTCACCTACCGCTCAGTATCTGCTCACACTGACAGATTTACCCCAATAAACCAGTCCTGGCTTTCCTTGCTGCTGTCAGCTGTTGCAACATAAACCCTCGTATACAAAGTCCCATTGATTTTTGGGAGCATGTGATGGCAAACACACACAATTTCTGCCTTCCCAACTTTAGTTATTTTCCTGCTGGGGGGAGGGAGGGGTGTTAATCCTGTTTTCTAGAAACGTCTTTGCAAGCAAAGAGATCCAAACAGCTGAAACCAAACCAGCCCACAGGGCAGTTCCTGCAGCTTCCCAGGGCTCTTTAAACCCACCTCGATGACATCCTGCTCCCAGTCTTGCATCAAAGAACACCGTGCAGGACATGATTAAGACATGACTGAACTAGTTAATGAGGGACCTGCACAGGCTTGACAGATGAATACTTTCTTCCCAGAAATGTGAAGGCAGGTTTGGGATACTGTTTCCAGGCTATATTAGGTTTTAATTTCATCCCTAGAAGAGCATCCAGGTTCAGAGGACTGAAGTGAACAAGCAGCTTGATCTGAAATGCCAACTTAATGGTGGCCTTAAAGGGTAAGTTACAAAATGTCTCCAAAGAGGAGGTCAGGTAAGTCTTTGGCAGCACAGCTGGGGCTGGATGACTCGGGCAGGATGGGCCACAGGCCCACCAAAGCTTAACAGCTCCTTCCACTCCCCACAGTCCATTAGTCACCACGACTCACCCTACTTTGGATTTTTTCTTCCCCCTAAGCCAGGCATAACAAATTCAGTGACTCTGGCAAAATGCCTCAGAAATGAAAGCCATAATCCTGTGACTCATCCGCATTTTCAGCTTTGTACTTTTCCACTGTGCAGAAGTGATTCCCCAGGGACTGCACAAAGCCCTGGCATCTGTGTCACCTGGCCCCCAGTCCCCTGCTCCCCTCCTCAGCTGGACAGGCTGCTCCCTCCCTCTTCCTTAGGGACAGCTCTCCTACACCATTTTGCACAAACGGACCCTGCAGATGATTAAGAGCCGATTGCTCCCTGCTGGCAACTCATCCCAGGCCAAAGCTGGCAGTCTGGAACAACAAAGTCACTCCTTGTTCTTTGGCCCTCGCTGTGCAATCCCACCCTGGTCCTGGCCATTCCCACATGCTCCTTCTGTGCAGGAACAGCAGTGCACGAACAGCCGTTGCTTCTGGTCACAGGATTTTTTCCATTCCGGGGTTGGATCTTCCAGCTCCTCTGTGGAGCAGATGGAAGGCAGAGCTGGGAGCCTCTCCCCAGGCTGTCACCTCCCCCGGGAGCTGGTCCCAGCAGGGGCACAAAAACACACTGCCAGCCTGTGTGTGAGGCTTCTCCATGAGGATCCAGGGGCTAGGCAGGCTCCCTCTGCTGCTGCTGCTGCTGCTGCTCCCAGATGCCCAGGGACCGGTTGCTGATCCCAACGGATGGCACGAGGCCAACAGCAAACAGCTTCCCAGGGATGTGGCTCTGGAGAAAACTGTATCTTGGCAAGTGCTCAGGCCACTGTCTGTCACAGGGGATGGCAATACTCAGGCAACTTTGAGAGAGAGGAGTATCCCAACACAAACCTGTACTTATCCTGTACTTTCTGCTTTATGTCTTGCAGCGAATCTTGGGATATATCTCGCTCCAGGTACCCAGAAAGCACCTCTGTAGCATTCTCTAAGTCTGCTTGGTTATTCTGCAAAGACAAAAGAAAAATAGTATTTGGGGGGGGCTAAATATATATATATATTTATATATAAAATATATAATATTTTTTCTTCAGCACAACTGAACAGTACCAAAATAAAAAGTGGGATTAGATATCAGGAATCACAAAATTATGTGTGTTGGAAGGGAGCTTAAAGCTCATCTCGTTTCACCCACGGGCAAGGACAACTTCCATTAGACCAGGCTGCTCCAAGCTCTGTCCAACCTGGCCTTGGACACTTCCAGGGATGGGGCAGCCACAGCTTTGTGGTTCTGTGATTCCTCCATCAGACAGCCCTACACAGTATTCTATTCCAGAGAATATTAACACAGACTCAAATTGGTAAAAGTGGGGCCAAGAGGTCTCCAAGCACTAAATCCCTATTTCCTTAGCTTTGCAATCTGAATCCCTGACAACCACATTTTCTCCTACCTCAAAGATAATGGACTGATTATTCTTTTTGAGGTAGAAGGCAAAGACGTAAGTGTACATGAGTGTGGCACGACACTGGCAGAGGACGTCGACTGCTTTCTTCAGGAACTGCACCTCGATCCACGACATGTTGTGCTGCTGCATCTCCTCCATCTTCTGCTTCACCTGAGCGTAGAGCTTGTGCTCGAAGCGCAGGCTCTGCATGTGGTTCATGTAGCGGTTGCAGTAGAACAGGTACCTCTGCAGGGCTGCTCGGGATCGCTGCGTTAATTCCCATTAGGGAGAAAGAAAACAAATAGTTAAAACAAAGTAATGGCTGCAAGAGAAGTAAACCCTTCACCAGGCTCTTCCTGACCCGCACACTGGCCTTCCTTTCCCAAGGAGTTTTCCTTTCCTCTCACGTTGACACGACGAATTCGTGCGGCCCCGCTGACCCCGACACTGGAGGTGACAGCCCAGCCCCTGTCTCGCTGGCACAGGGGACTTCCTAGCACAGCTCTGACATCCTCACTCCTAACCTTGGAAGTAATTACAGTCACACTGCTAAAGCCTGATCACGTTTGTGTTTCAGCCACTCAGATGCTTCCAGAGTCATGACAAACAGTGAGAAGATGATTTTATCTTTTTTTTTTTGCTAATGAAGAATTCTAATTAAACAATTACTGTGCTCATGTTAAGAGGGCAACCTTAGGTTGATTATAGAGCAGCAGAGAAAGACACCGTGTGGTAAATAGTGCAAGAGAACCAAGATGACTCAATACACTCTCATTAATCTTATTTTCTTCACACTGACAGACCAGCTGTAAAAAAATAACACCACGGGCATGGTTCAACTTGTGTGTTGTGGATGTACAGAGGTAGCACATACCAGCAAAGCCATCCCTATCTTAACACTGAAAGACTTAACTGTCCCTTAGATTTGTGCCCAAATCCATGAATTTCTCCAGAGCAGCTGTGTAGGTTTACAGAAAGCACAACCACAGGGCTGGTGATCTCCCTCATCACCAAAGGTTATGGACTCACCTCCTGTGCATCCCTTGCTGCCTTTGCATCATCCTCATTGTAGCGATTACAGTTGTACCTGTAACGGGGACACCGATTCCACAGATTTCAGTCCAAATCCATGCCGTTGGCACCACGACCTCCTCGCCCTCCAGCAAGGCACGCTCCCGAACTCACCAGGCAGATCCGTGGGGCTCCCAGGGGCCCAGACACACCCAGCAGAACTCCGCCTTGCAGTTCTGGTTCCGACAGACCATGTGGTTGCAGCCCCCGTCCTTCTCGATGGTGACGTGGCATTTCGGGCATTCCTGTCCACAGGACAGAGAGCACCATTAGCAGGGCAAGCACGGGACCCACAACAGCCTGGCAACTTGGAAGGGTTTCCATGGCAGCAAGAGAGAGCACATCAAGTGAAATACATGATTTAATTCTTCCCTTTGAACATCAAGATCCTCTTCCGAGTCAGGCCTTAAAATACTTCCAAAACTGGAGCAGCTAGATAGCAAAAATAAGGAATAACACATTTTATCTTTGCTGCTCTCACAGTGGTACACTGGATGGGTCACTTCATGACCTTCCCCAAAAATCCCAGCAGCAGCAGTGGTCTGGAACAGCCCAGGGAAGCGTCTGGCTTTCCTCACCACCAAGTGTCTGGTCCACGCCACGCTCAGACTGAGCTGGTATCACGCTGTTACCGATCCGAGACACCTGCAGCTGTAAAATGCCATCCAGAAAGGATCTGAAAACATGCAGCAAGAATCTAGTGTGCTTCAAAGAACCTGCTGTCAGCTAAAAAGACACTTCTCCTCCTGAGGTGTTTTCCGCGTTTCCCATCAGGTCCCTTTTTTCCCCTTCATGTGACACCTCACTGAAGACTTTTCCACAAAAGCTCACACGGGGTTTCCCTTTCGGGTGAGAGGCCTTTGACAAATGTGAGGATCTCAAAGAGCAGCAGTGCACTGGGAAATATCTGGGGAATAGTTTGGGATTTTTCATAACACCAATATCACAGTCTCAATGAGCTTAGAAATCAACAAATCAAGAAAGTAGCAAATGCAGAGGAAAAAACACCAACAATAAAACCAATTTAGGCCAGATCAGCTCATCCCACAACCACACCAGCCTTCATGGAGTTTTTGCAGAAGCCAGTTTTGAACTACAAGGCAGTAACAAATATATCCAAACAGATAATACACACACCTGTATAAATTCAGCTGCAGCTTTTGGGTCAGAAGCTTGTAAAACCCCCTCCCCAGCTTGGAGCACATCTTTGCTGATCAGAGCAACCAGTTCCTACGCTGGCGTTCAGAGAAACTCTCAGTAAAGGGAGAAACCGACTCACACAATCACTCAAGAGCTGCTATTTTTACACAGGACACAATCCAAGAGGTTCCTGTTCACCCACTCTGAGTGTCCCAACTGTTACTGCTTTTCCATAGAGTTTGCCTGTTTGTATTGTCTGGGACAGGAGAATTTACACACTGAACCAAAGGGTTCAAGCAGCAACCAAGCACATAAAGGGTTTTTTTCCAGGCCTGCCTCCTCCTGGTCATCTGTGTTTGTCCTGCAGAGTAACTGTACTACAAACTAAGTGAAGCACAGTAGCTCCTGTGCTGGCCCTCTTGGGGGCACAACACCGAGCTGTCCCCTTGACCCTCCACAGGATGGATACTCAGCCAGGGAAGCTTTTTCCCAATTAGTCACTGCAGTTCTGTGAACTTCACAGTCAAAATACCATCTCCTTTGATCAGAGCACTCAGTGCAGCACCTATTTTCCTTTTGCAGGCAGCCCTCTTCCCTCTACCAATCCTGCACCAACAAGTCAAGACTCAGATTCAGGTTTATCCCAACAATATCCTTCCCGGCTGAGAGGATCCCTGCTCCATATGCTGCTCAGCCAGGGTGCCTGTGGCTAACAGGTACAGACAGTGGCACTGCCCTCGTCACACCACGATGGCCCCAGGACACAGAGCCAGGGGTGGTTTTCAGAGCAGACGGTGGTCGCAGAGCTGTGCAGCTCTTCCAGGCACATCCCATCTGATGAGGTGCCGACGTCCGCGGTGGGAGACATGGCTCATCCAAACAGCTGCTGTGATCCCTCCTGCTCAGCAAAATCCCACAGCTGGAACACAGGGAGGAACGGTTCCCAGATGACCTGCCAAGCTAGAGAGGTGCCATGGGGCACGTCCACACCACCAGGGTGTGGGGTCACCTCGCTCCCAGCGAGGCTCAATCAAGAGCACAGAAGTTCTGCCCTCTGGCTTTGAGGTGGGACCAAGCTTTCCAGGGTGTCCTTAGTGCTCAGGGCTTCAAGCTCTGGGATGGAAACTAGGGCAAAAAGACCTTTCCAGTGCCTAAAGGAGCTCCAAGAGCTGGAGAGGGACTTGGGACAAGGGCCTGGAAGGACAGACCAAGGGGGAATGGCTTCCCACTGACACAGGGGAGGGTTAGATGGGATACTGGGAAGGAATTCTTCCCTGCGAGGGTGGTGAGGCCCTGGCACAGGTTGCGCAGAGAAGCTGTGGCTGCCCCATCCCTGCAAGTGTTGAAGGCCAGGTTGGACAGGGCTTGGAGTAAGTTGGGCTAGTGGAAGGTGTCCCCGCCCATGGCAGGGGGTGGAACAAGATGGGCTTCAAGTTCCCTTCCAACCCAAACCACTCCATGATTCTGTGATCTAATTATAGCCCTTTTCTCACAGGGAATGCCATCCTTTCCAAGCTCCTGTCAAGCAAAGCACAAGCAAGAGAGGTGACACAGTACAGACCCACAAAGCTGTGTAAAAGTGTAGAAGTTAAACATGATTAAAAATTAAAGCCACGAAATGCACAAACTAAAGAAATGCTGAACACCAGTAGAAAAAAAAAATCGTAGCTACTCAAGCCACCAACACAACAAGTGGGAGAGATTTATAGATTAAGGAGGATAGGGAAGGAAGATCTTCCTGAGAATTACGGCTACACAACAACATAACAGCCAGCAAATCAAGTTACTAAACCTGCAGAGTATTCTGCACATTATCAGTCATCCCAGGACACAGAAGTGACCTCATTTACATTGTTCCACCCAAACAATTTCATGCTGTGCTTGGAAACAAAAGTCTGGGCAAACCTGGCAAAGGAGAACAATCCTGATTCTGTCCTAAAAAAACCACAGTAAACCTCAGCTGCTGTTTTATAAACAGGAGGCTAAACAGAAATACATTTCTTATTTCAGGGCAGGTGAAAGAGATTAGTCCTCTCCAGAACTCCCACTGATGGCCATCAGCCTCCCAGCCACGTTCACAGCAGCACCATCACCTCTAACCCGTCCTGAAGAGAAAGAATTCTCTAACACCACAGGATTTCTTAATGCTTTTCAACAAAACCCAAAAATGCTGAACTTAATTAAGGTTAGCACAAAGTAGTACACCCTGACAACACCTAGAGTCACAGAGCCAAGCTTTTTTTAAACATATTTGAAACACCAGCTCATCCGAGAGGAAAAGATGGCACTTGGACACCTTTGGAAAGATGCTGTTCACACCCCGGCACGGTGAGAAACGAAGGAGCACAGTTCAGTGCTGGGGAGGATTGTGAGTGCTGCCAGAGCTTCCACGCCTCAGAACAAGTGTAGGATTTCCAGAAAACACAGAGGGAGCGTGTGTTCAGACATTAAAAAGTGACCTGAAAAGGGAGAGAACTGGGTTTGTGCCATTTTATCTCGCTCAGAGGAGAAAAGGGCCAATAGTTTCTTTGGAGGAAGAAAATGTGCCTGGTTTGTACATCAGCCATTCAAGCCCTGTCTAGCCCGGAAGGTGACGATGGGATGTGCCAAGAGCCAGAAGCAGCAAGGCTGGGGCATTTTTAGTATCAGATGAACAACTTTCATTAACGCCAATTTAACTTCAACAATAAAACCCAGTGCCTTGGGTGAAGATCTGCACCGTTAGTCTTTGTTCTTCTTCCTTTAGGAGATTAACATCGCTGACACTCGGGTTTAAAACCAGTTTCCCCTCCTCCTTTTAGGCTACTTTCAGCCAGTCTTGATACACCTTCAGAGCCCAAAATAAATGCACAAATCCAAGTTTTCTATAGTTTGCACTCCTCTGAATGTCCACTTAACAGAAGTAATGGATCTCTGTGGTTTCTTTATTCCCAAATATCTGAAACCTGCCAGTTTAACTCAAGAAAGGAACTCCTGAAGAACCAACTTTGTCCAACAAACTGGAAAAGAAAGAAATGTGCAAATCCTTGGATTATTCAACCCTGTTCTTCAAGAAGACTGAGAACTACGGGCTTGATAAAGAACTTGTATTGCCTTATCTCAACTTTAAATTAATTTAGTTAAGCTGAACTCATGTGAAAGTAGCTTAGTTTAAGAAAAAAGCCATCTACTCCAGCACACTGCTGCAAGGGCTGTATCTTTTGTAGAAGTAGAAGGAATTTAGGTCTCCTAAGTGCAAGTAAATGAATGCAAAAGGATAAAAAAATTATATCGGAAACCACAGAACTCGCTACTCAAATCTCCTCGTTTTTCATTCAGACCATTCTACATAATTCATCCAAAAATGCATCACATCATTCCAGTTTGGGAACAGAACCCAATTCAGCTGGGTTTCACTTTTCTATTCTCTAACACAACAATTGCCTAATTTTCCTTTCCCATTCTGTCCCCCAGGACAAGCCGGAACAAATGTATCTCACATTCTCCAGTTGCAGAGGATTAGCCAGATTTCAAGCCCACATTCCAGAGGATTGGTATTTGTCTCTTACACCTTCATCTTGGTACAACAGGAAGTGTCCTTTCCTGACTGGAGCCCACATGGGACAGGGCTGCAGCTCAGCCTCATGCCTGGATGGCTCCAGAAAGCCCTTTCCAAAAGCAAGAAACAGCAACGGAGCCCGTAGTCACAACTGAAACGCTTGGAGAGTTTTTCCCACTGAAAATGGGGATTTTTGCATCTGATGGTACCTGATTCCTTTCTACGTTCTTCAAAATGAAGAAATTCAACGCAGACTTTGGGCTCTGACTCTCAGTCCCTGAAGCCAACAGCTGTGCAGGCACAAGACCTGCCTCGACGAGCATGACTGCCCTGTTTTCCTGCTAGGAAAAGTACAGAGAGAGAGAAAGGACGGATGGATGCGTGCTCCAACTGTGCAATTCCCATCCCAGCCTATCACTCATGCTACAGCAGGACAGGCTTTTCCTTGGTTCCAGGAGGAACTGTGCTCCTCTCAGACACGCCCTTGGGTTTCTCCGTTGCTCTGGCCAAGGCCCGGCAGGAACTGAGGCGGGAGGAGGTGCTGGTTGGGGGACTCTGGGCCCATCCAGTTCTCCAGGGGCTCTGAAGCCCCCAAGGCACATGTCCCAGCAGCCAGAGGGTGAGATTCCCACCTTCCCCACCCTGCTGCCCACAGAAGGCAGAGATCAGCACGAGGGGTGGGTTACTCTCCCTGCCAACTTTCCCCTCAACCAAATCCAGTGTCAGTTCAGAGAGAAGAACTGTCACATTGTCCTTCAGCTAATTCAATGGATATGGATACCACAAGACTCCGGGACAGTTGGCTTTTCCTCCCTGTTGCAGCCTGCACTCCAAAGTATTTCCACATAGGAGTGTCTTGGAAGATATTAGAGGAAGTAGCTTGGACAGTGCTGTTCAAGGACAACAGCTCTGCTGCTCACACCAGACTCCAGGAACTAACGGAGAAGCTGGGCTGGTGCCAGATACCACCCTCCTGATGGGTGTTGCCCTCCCAAAAAATCTTATTATTCCCAAGGCAGGGTCAGGTACAGGATGGGAAACCCCAAGATCCTCCCCCTGAGGGGCAGCAACAGATCCTGAGGGCTTTGACAGGCAAAACATGGCTGTGACTGTTCCAGTGTCCCAAATATTTGATACCCAAGGCTAGCAGTGCTTACACTCAGCCTCTTCCAAGCTATTGGCTGCTCTTCCTCAGGTTTAATAGGAACAGGACCTGAAGACCAACAAACTCTGATCAAATCTAGTTCAGTTCTCGAGCCATGATAGGACACACTCAAACAAAGGCAAATTCCCTTTGTTGTCAATGTGCAGGCTCCAAGCAGGGACACACAGCCCTCAGCCCACGGGACACTGCCCAATTCCAGCCTGATTCTAACTGCAGGATGGGTGTTTCTCTTTCACCATAATGCAACATTCCAGTTCAATGAAAACCAGGCAGGCAGCCCCAGAAAGCAGCGAGGCTGCTGCAAACAATGCCATTAACCAGTTACACAACAGAGCTAAGAAAACAAAGCAGCCATTTCCTCACTCCCTCCCCACCTTCCTCCACCCTCAGGCTCCAGCCAGGAGCCCTGGGCTTGATCCTCACCCCCCAGGGCATCTGCTGCTTTTGTTTCCTTGCCACCACGCCAACCCTGGCTTTTATTCATCCCGAAATTATCAAACCCTGAAGTTTCAGGCAAAAGTTGGGCTAACTAGGATGAAGACATTTACATAATAAAATCTCAACCAGCTGTTCTGCCAGTCCAGACCTGGAATGCTGCCCAGAGGAAATGAACCACTCCGGAGGCCAACCCCTGGGATTCAGAGGCAGATGTAAGTGATCCCAGCAAACCCAGCACGGGTGGTGGGAACATGCTGCACACATGGAGCGAGGCACAGGCTTGCTTAGGGAAGCCACTGGTGCCAGACAGGAGCCCAAACACCTAAATCTCAAGCTTTGGCTCTCCAATTAACTCTTTCTTCCGAGAGCAAACGCCACTGAACCTGAAGGAACTCACCTGTTTGCTCTTCAAACAAGAGCACTTCAGTGTACTGTACATTTTAAGGCTTGCTCTTAGCATGGAAGAGAAAAAAAATCCTAGTGCAGAGGAATTTGCTTGACATATCTATATAAAAATCTATATATAAAACATGAGAAACCCCCTCACCTTTGTGTTGGCTGCAATCCAATTAGAAGTTTCACTGTCATCATCGCACTTCTTAATCCATTTCTTTAACCACTGTCAGAAAAATGGTGAAAGAACAGAGTTAAGTCTAAATAGAGGAACTGGAAATGTTCCCAAGGAACCTGCTTGCATTAAAGAAAGGTACACACAACCACATGGGAATAGGGGGGGTAAGTGCTGGGAAACTGTGCAAACAGCAGCTAATTTAGGTGCAGACAGTTCCTGCAGCACCGTCCTGATCCAGCAAGCACGAGCACCCCCCCAAACACTTCTGCAAACTCATTACTGTTCTCCAGTTGAATCAACACAAACTTCATGGTGGACTCTGAAATAGTAAGGACATTTTGGTTCCGAGGTGACCTAATTTTGACCTTCCAGAACCTGAAGGGAGGTGACAAGAAAGATGGAGAGAGACTATTCTGAAGGGCCTGGAGTGACAGGACAAGGGGAATGGATTCAAAGTGACAGAGGGCAGGGTTAGATGGGATATTGGGAAGGAATTCTTCCCTGTGAGGGTGGTAAGGCCCTAACACAGGTTGCCCAGAGAAGCTGTGGCTGCCCCATCCCTGGAAGCATCCAAAGCCAGGTTGGATGGGGCTTGGAATACCCAGTGGAAGCTGTCCCTGCCTATGGCAGAGGAGTGGGATTGGATCACCTTTCAGGTCCTTTCCAAGCCAAACCTGTCTCTTAACAGTGATGTGCCAAAACTGCTGTCAGACCCTCTGTGATGCCGAGCTTCACATCAGCCAGGTTTTATCTCAGGCTTGCAGTGCTCGCCTCATGCTCATTTCTTTTTTAAACCTTAGTGAGAACATGGCTTTATCAAAGTCACAAAAGCAAAACACTGCTTGCATCTGCTAGATAACAACCTGACCACATCCAGCCTGGAAAGACCAACTAAATCCTGCTGAACCTTTGCTGGGGTTCCCCTCCCCTCTCCCAGGGCAGGTTTTGTGTCCCTAGGAAGGCAAAGCCCTCTGTCCCCAAGGTATGGAACACATCTGTCCCCGAGCTCTGCACAGGCCACAGCATCCCAGGCTTGGTTACAGTTTCTGACAGCTCCACAAACAGTTCTACAGCTCAGGGCACTGCAGCAGGTCCAGGACCAAACTAATTCCTTCGGTACAACAGATCACACGCCTGACAAAGCAGCAAACACCGACAGAAACACCTCGTACAGGAATGCTCCTTGTCCAAAAAGCATATTCCTCCCTCTGCAGAGGGTCACAGGTGGAACAGCCTCCTCCTCCTCCACACATTTCCCACCTGGCTGAGGCACCTTTCCTTCACAAGGTCCAACTCTGAGGCTCTCAGCATGGCAGGAAAGGCCCCCAGTATGATTTAAGTGGTTCTTCGCCCCCTGTGGTCCTAACAGCTGAGCTACTCTGCTTCCTGAAGGGAACAAGAGTTGGACTCAAGGATCCTTGTGGGTCCCTTCCAACTCAGGATATTCTATGATAGGCCAAGCTTGGGCTTCATTTCTAAGTCCTGCACACAAACTGACTTTAAACTTCCAAGTCATACATTTAGAAAAGAACTTTGATGTGCTCACCTTGCATTTAACAGGATCATGCCAGTTTTCACCGCAGTTAAAGCTGTGAGGGAAAGAAAGGGGAAAAGTAAGCAAACAGGGCAGATAATTGTACTTTTAATTAAACAGGGGAAGTTTTCTTCTGAGTTGTTCTAATGAGAGACCAGAGCCAGTCCTAATCTAAGCCTACACTGCCCTGCAGCATCAAATCCCTCAAAGGCCATTTCAAAACAGCATCTGGCTTCAAACTGACAGAAGGCAGGGTTAGATGGGATATTGAGGAGAAATCCTTCCCTGTGAGGGTGGTGAGGCCCTGGCACAGGCTGCCCAGAGAAGCTGTGGCTGCCCCATCCCTGAAAGTGTCCAAGGCCAGGTTGGACAGGGCTTGGAGCAACCTGGTCCAGCGAAAGGTGTCCCTGCTCGGGGCACAGGGTGGGATTGGATCACCTTTCAGGTCCCTTCCCAATGCCAAACCAGTCTGGCATTCCATGAATACACACTATCACACTTTCAAGGCAGTAAGTAAAGAGCAGCACCAAGGTCTTTTCCTGGCTGTTCTTACCAGAACTGACGCCCACATTTGCAGCGCACGGGTTTGGCGTCAGGATATTGGACTTTGACGACGTGGTGGCAGTCGGGGGCAGGACACCACTTTAACAGTCGATTACACTGCAGAACAGAGCACAAAACCCACAGGATGGGACAGGGATGTGCACAAGGACACCTCCTGCCCTGCACCCCTTTGCCATGGCTTCAACCATTTGAAAAGATTAAACCCAAACCCACCACAAACATCACTTCAAACAAAGGGCAATGGCTTCAAACTTGAGCCCAAGTAACTTCCCATCCTGCTCTCAACAGTGAATCTGAACACACACAACTGGGATAATGGAAAGCCTTCCAAAGCACCTTTCTCCACGTTTATTTTGCTTTCTCCAAGTTTTATTTTTGCTTTTGCCAAAAACAGTTTTGCAGCTTTACTTCAAATGGCAAATGTTTAAGGTGTGTTTTCTTTCAGGGCCGTGTTTCCTGGTTTTCAGCCTCAAGTATCTCAGGGAACACTGAAGAACTGTAAATATTAAGTGCTCCTCAGAACCTGTATATTAAACAAACAGCTCTTGCATTCTCTTCATCTCTAGGTCTTTTGTCATAAAGGTTTTTTAATCTTTTCCTACAACTATCCCTGTAACCCAAAGGGCTACAAAACAATCTCTGTAGTCACACTTGATTAGAGATTATGCAAAAAAACCTGCTCTGCAGTTATAAAATAGCCTCAAGTCTCTGGTTTGGTACATATGCAAGACAGAACCACCCTAGAAATCATTAAAAATTTCAAATAAAAACTCACCTCTACAAAACTATTGGTTATTAGATGCTGGTACTTTAATTTAACCTTGGAATCTGTGATCAGACGCCTGTGGGAACGGAAAAAACAGAAAAATTGTAGTAGAAAACTCATTTTTTTCCATACATATCCAATAAGTTAAGACAGAGAAATGGGTTTGATTCATCCTTCTACATTTGCAGTTACCTTTTGTACTTACTGATCTCTACTCACTTGTTAGATCACTTATTATTATGAAAACAACATGCACTGTATTTAATATATATATACACATATATATATAAGCTTCAAAAACAGAAAGCTCATGCATTTCAAAAGAACTGAACCTCTTGCTGTGAGGATTTTTATTTTAAAATACTTTCCTGAAGAGCCCAAGAAACAAAGCAAATAATGTAAACAGTTCATTTACATAAAACATGCACATTTTGTGGTAAATCCCTTTAAACAGCTCCGGAACAACCGCTGGGTGGTTCATAACTTTGGGAAACCTCGTGTTATCTGGGTCTCACTGGAATGCCACGGCTCCAGGTGAAAAATTTATTGGTGTTTTAATCTATTTACCATAAAACCAAAGTTGATTTGAATTCAACACCACTGAGGGTATACACAATGTGGACTGTAAGTCCAGACATGGACTTTAATTCCCAATTGGAATGGGGAGAGGAAAACCAGGCTGATGGGAACCCTTTAAAAGCACGGCGACCACTTGTCTTCTGGGCACACCAACCCAGGTGGCATTTGCAGACTAAATACATTCAAAATACTTTAATTATGGATAGTTGAGCACCTTTATAAATGTCTTTTAGATACGACTGAAGTGTCTTCCCCAGATCTGAATACAAAGCAGGACTAATACGCCCTTTGTGGTGTTTCTGGTTTAAATCCTCCTGTGGAACACAAGCCTTCTACAGGCCATAAACACTGGAATTACTGGGTTATCCATTCCAGGTGCAGCCCAACCCAAGGGTACTCCTGCATGTTATCCTGCCAATGCTCTTTCGGGATGTTGCATAAATCCCAGCCCTGGGCAGCCTGGGGAGCTCCTCACCAAACCACACACTGGTTATTACATAAAACACAGCACGTGGCAGCTCAATTCCCAGGGCTAAAATAAAACAAATCAGCTGACAAAGCATCTCTTCAGCCCTGTGTCCATGGCAAGCCCGCAATTCTGGAGTTCAACTTAGTGACAAATAGAAAAACCCACATTTTAATTTCATACAAATTATAAATTTCACTTTTTTACCCCATATTTGGGCTTGTAGACATAGTAAATGTCACTTCAAAAATTTATTATATTATCAGAATATATCAGGAACTGGAATTTAAATGAATAGTCCTGCCATGACTAAGCAGAGCACAAGGAGCACACAATCCATTGGTTTTTTGCTGATCAAAATGCTGTGATTGCCCCACGACAACAAACTCACCTGCTCCAGGTGAGCACCACTCAGGTCAAGATTTTCAAGAACTTTGCTTGGAATATGACTGTCTTTTGCCAAATCATAAAGGAAACTAGACAAATTAAAAGATGAAATCCCTGCCCAGTGCCCAGAAATCATATTTTGGGGTACACTCCTCTGTGAGCAAAGCTTGAAAAGAAGCAACTTCACCAAAAAAGCCAGGTGGGAACAACAAACTCTTGAAAAAGCAGCCTTTAACTTTGAGCTTAGTTTGGAACTACACAAACTCAAAACCTCATCCAAAGATGGGAACAATCCTTTATCAGACCATAAATTAGAAGTGAAGCAGAACTCCCTATGACTTCCAAACAGGAACCCAAAATCCATCCATTCCCACTGAGTGGGCTGATTGCAGAGTCAACCAGGGCAGAAATGAGGGGCAGAAATGAGGGCAGCCTACCTTGCTCATGAATGCAGTTAACAACTTGGCAAGGGGGTGAAAGCAATTCCTAGTGGCACGAGCAAAGGTGAATGAGGGATAGCCATGGATCACCCCCAGCCAGGCTGGAGGTCCTGGAAGAGACCCTCCCTTCAACCTTCCCACTCTAGTTCAACAAGGAAAGAGGATTCTGAGCTGGCCAAATACTCATAAATCCAGGAAAGTCACCTGAATTGCCAAGTTTGGACTCATATGGAGATAATCCAACTTGGAAGTGAGGGCAAGTCCTGAGAAGGGAGCAAAGGAACAACTTGGCCCATCCATGTCGGTGTTCTGATGGATGAAGACTGACGTCCCTACACATGGCATGTTAATCCTAGGTTTCTGCAGCTTGGAAAGCTGGAGACTTTGTAAGAAGAGAATAACTAAGGACACAGAAATGGATGCTGATTCCAATTGGGATTCCTTACATTTTTATTCATGCTATTTCCTAGGACTGCCAGTTGTCCACCTTGGCTTTTAAAGAAAGCATGAGACTTCAGCAAAAAAACACACCTTCCTCCCCCTGAAATCCAGGTAAGATCAGGGAAAGGTGGATTGTTACCTCTAGAAAATGTTTATAGTGTTACTTAGACAAAGAGACCTTGGTTGCTTCAGCACCCAGAGCCATTTCCCTGTCCCAGGCCTCCTGTCTCTGCCACCTCCAGGCAAGGGGGAATCCCATGGCACTGCTCTTCTCCCATCCTTTCCTTGCTGCTGCCACCACAGCCTCCAGTGATTTCAGCCACTCTGCTTCATATGCACTATTTGAACAGCTCATTCCAACTGTTGCAATCAAGAAAATACTCAAAAAACTTCCTGCTGAGAGCGTTCGACACCTCAAGTTGAAGTTCAAACTCTGGTAAACAAAAATCTCAATCGAGTTACTCAAGATATGCCAACTTCAGCTCAGTTTCCACACACTGAACTCTACAAACCAGCCCCTCAACAGGGCAGGAAAGCACTTCAGCTCCTTCCACTTCCATCCAGCCTACACTCCATGACTAACTGAGAGCCACTACTGCAGAGGGATTGGGAAAAATCACTACTCTGAAAGCAACTGATAATAAACCCCAGCAAATTAATATCAATGAGTGAGTCAGGCTTCAGGAAGGAAAGAATAAGGTAACAGAATAAACCCCCATTGAGATGCTTTTTAGCAAGAAGAATTAAAATGAACTTAATGAAGGTTCAGAATTACGAAGGATATTACTCATTCAATAACCTCCTCCAATATAAAAGAGAAGGAAGCTCATGGAATTCACTGCTCCACCACATGTGAGCAGTCATCCTACAGCTGGATAACTTAATAACTCCAGTGACACAGGCTCACACACCAGCTTAACCAAATCTGGTGTTTGAGGGTACCTTGCTTCCTATCAGGGGCATAAAACACACCCTACACCTGCCTCTACAACTCGTGTCCTCTGACTCACCCATCACCTACAGCTACAGGACTTGGGGAATCAGTGGGTTGGCCTGGGAAGGAAGGCCCAAATTCCTACATGAAACAAAGGAAACAAAATGCACAAAGCAGTTAAACTGGGTTTGGAAATTCTGCTCTCATGACCAAACTGGTCAGGGAGTCTTTCCTCTCCCAGTGCTGCCACATGGGTTTTTCAGAAAGTCAAGAGACATCCCAATATCAAAACAGACCATCCAAGACAGACCTCTCTGCTGTCTGAAAGCCTGGGTACAATCTGTTACTAGCATTTGAATACATCTTAACAGCACATGAGTAACAAAATGCAAAGAGAGGAAAGCCAAGAGGTAGGAACTGAGCGTACTCACATAACTGTATTGTCATCCACTAAGATATCACAGCCATGGGCAGGGCATGAAATGGTCTGAAAAACACAAAAAGGGCATGGGAAGAACAGTGTTTATCCTATTTTTGCTTCATAGAGAATTCCAAGGCAACAGACTTCACCACAATCCATAGCAATCAGAGTGCTTTAGCTCTCCCAACACATCCCAGGTGTGGCCCTGTGCAAGATTCCTCCCCCCACCTGCACCAACCCCATGGAGTTCCCTCCAGATCCACCTGTGGCAGAGGCTACGGCCCCCAAACCTTTGGGGGCTGGCTTTTCTCTGGGTTGCTCTTCTGGATTTTTTAAACTTTACTAGGGAAGACTCTCCCTTTTCTTTCCTCCTCCTCTCCAACACCCAGAATTTCCAGAAATAAGCCACGAGGTAAGTTGACATTTTACCTGTCCCATGCCTTCCTCCATTATTTTGGTAGTTAAATATTCACTCCAGCACTGCATACAGAACTTGTGTCCACACTCTAGGCCAGTAAAGTACTGCAATGACAGAGAACACCAGGCATTGGATCATTTTATCACATGGATTCACTCCACAATTTCAATCTCCTTAGTACTGTGCAGTTCACCCATCACATCTCTCACCCCCACACCAAATTTGAGACACTATTTATTTTGCATCATCACCGCTACAGAACATTGCCCAGGCAGCTTTAGTCATGCTTCCAAAGCCAGGCTCTAATCCCCAACCCCAGCAGTAAGGAAAGGTGTGGCCCATGTTTCCATCCTGCTTGCCCATTTCAATTTATCCTTGTTTTTTAGGAGTGTACACAGAGCTCTCTCCTGTTTGGCTCTGGAAATCAGTCAAATAAATGCAACACCAAACAGGTCACAGTGATAGGATTATTATACAGTCTTCATTCCTCATTTTTTTTTCCACTTGACACATGTGGGTGCTGCCCAAAATCCCAGACCTCCTTAGGAAACTTCCCCCTGAAATCCAGATGCTCATCAGATGAAGACACTACGGATCCTAATTGGCAGGTGTAAATTGCTAAATAAAATTCAATAATGATCAGCTGTCACAGACAGCAACAAGGACAACTCCATCCTTGTCTGCATCATCTGCACAGTGTGTATCAAGATTCCATCTGGGACTGAGTGGTTACACAAGGGGTGGAGAAGCAAACACTGCTGAGGAAACACTGGAATTAAGGTACTTTGCTCTGGTCAGCTTAAAGTTATTTTATACCCAGAGCCAGGGGCAAGGAAAACTGTATTTAAAACACTTCACTTGTACCACTATAAGGTAATATTTGCTGGCTTAGCTTTTCAAACCATCATCTTCTCAGCCAGTGAGACAAAACCAGAACTCCACCCTGAGATACCATCAACCTGCATGAAACTCCACAGAGGAAAGGACCCGGAATCCTCTGCAAAACAGCCTGAAACAGCAGCAGGATGGTGGTAACTGAGGAAAGGGGAGTCCATTTTAAGAAAATATTCTTCCCAAACCGCCTTCCTTGACCATCACAGATTTATTTTGTCCCTCCCACACGGGTGTATCAGCTGGGTTTTGCTGAGGGAAGGTGCCTGTCAGCACCTCCTTCCCACGGGCTCCCAGGCTGTGATTCACACTGGTCTGGCTCCTGCCACCAGCACAGGCTGGAACCTGTGAGCAGCAACACGGATCAGTCTGACCTGAGCAGTCACTGAAGTGAGCTGAGCACCTGAAACACAGACAACCACCCCAACAAAACCAACAAAAAAATCAGAGAGGAGGCCAACACCTGCGTGGTGCCAGGTACACCAGGCTGAAAAAAGAGACCTTCCAATTCCTGAACCTTCCCTGAGCCAGCTAACGAGGGATCTGATGCTCCACAGATGCTGCTGTGCCCAAGTGACATCCCCTGGAGCTGCAGGATTATCACTGACAAGTACCAACAGCTGTAACTTTTGGGATGCCACAGCATGCAACCATCCCAAAGACAGCACTGACTTTTCCCAGAATTGAGGCTTCTCCACATGTGATGAGAAGCAAGCACAGACAAGGGGATCATCCCTTAATGAACCCAGCACTCCTGCAGCAGGCACACACGAGGAACCACCACAGAACACAAAACATCTTCATTTAAGGCTTGTTCTGATTACTTCAGGCAGGGAAAAGGTTTGCTAAATGCCCACAGAAAGGCAGCCACCACACTTCCTCCCAGGCTGCAAGGAATTCAGAGTATCTCTTGACTCTTTTCTTTACTTTGAGGGAGTTCCCAATTATTTTTGGCTCAGCTGACAGCAGATGTCAAGGGAGCCAAGCAAAAGGGGTGACATAAAACCCCGAGTGCAAGGGGAGCAGTGGCTCCTGAGGCAGCCCTGGTGTCACCCCATGTGTGCTCATCACCCACAGTCTGGACAACAGCAGGGTGTTCCCAAAAACATCCCCACCCTGCAGCCTGGCCCTCCAAGGAACCTGAGGGTGGGATGCAAGAGAGGAGAGAGGCAAAGCCATGACCCTCTCATTCCTCTCTTACCAGTAAGGGTTTCACCCAAAACAACTGCTGGGACTCAGCACTGCTTGTTGGGGACACAGAGTGAGTAAAATATCTCCCTGAAGTTTTCAAACTTGCAGGGTGAGAGCATCCAATGCCTCGTTTTGCTTCCCAAAACCTCAGCCCACAGTTGTTTGGAGATGACTGGAGCTACAGACACCCTGTAGACAAATACCACCTGCAGTGACCCCACAAGAGGGGGAATATTCAAGACTCTGACTTTCCTGCAATAACTGTACACTGCAAAACTTCTTAACAACTCCAAACTCTCAGCTTTCCATGGGCTGAAAGGGGAACTCAGGAAAAAAAAAAATACAGATTTTATGTGGAAAAAAAAATTAGCATTGCAAGAGGATTTTCAAAGCTGAAATTTTAGGTTAGGCACTGAACATAAACATAATCCTAGAATTCGTAATTCACATCAACTAAAACAGCTTCAAAACAGATTTCAGTCACCTTTTAGACACAGACACTACAGCCTTTTCCTACAGGCTCCAACTTTTATGTGTGGCAAAGAAACAGAGGTTCCCCTCTGATGTGTCTTGACTTAACACCAACATCAGAGACAACCCTGCTCACCTGCCACTTCTCACCGGTCCAGCTAAAAATCTGCTCTTCTGACAACTGGGCCACTACTATTTTTAACGTTTTATTTGAGCTACAAGCTCAAAAGTATTAGTGTGCTTTGTGTAGTTGCTGTCAGGAGCCAGAGAGCTGCTTCCCAGGCAGCACATGTACCCCCAGCAAGAGGAAAGGCCTGTCAGCTGTGAGTTGTACCTCCAGCCAGCACAGCAACTACATTTAAAAGGGGAGAATAATATATTAAGAACATGACATCTAAATTTGAAGTTTCCACAAGGCCCATTTGATGTCTCCTCCTATTTTTCCCCCTCAGTCCTCCACCTATTTTCATTTAAAATGTTGCATAGCCTAAAATCACATTTATTTCCTTATTACCTAACATGGAAAGCCTGCAGTGTTTAAGCAGGATTTTAGCATAAGGTAGAAGGCCAAACAAATTTCTCAAGCTGGTCTTTGTTTTCAAAGCATCTTTTTATACCAGGCAAGCAACAACTCACCTTTCCAACTACTCTCCAAAAGGCAGGTCAGTGCACACAAGGCTTAAGAGGAGACACATGAAGCCTTGTGGTTCCTGACTCAAGACCAACAGTGACCTTTAAGGCTGAGAACGTGAGGCCTGAAACTGGGCTCTGCTCAGCTCTGCCTGATCCAGAGCAACCAGGGGGCTTCACCCCAGGCTGCTCGTGAGCCCCAAACTCATCGTGGTTCCCATCCCACCCAGAGCAGAGTGAAGCCTTTTGTCTGGAAAGGTCAGGCACGTGGTTTAGGGTGTTTTGGAGGGGCAGGACAGCTCCCCCAGCAATGGCAGGTTCCAACCAAGGAACAATTCCTCACTGTGTCATCCTGCCTTTTGGCAAAGCCATGGATGAACCTTCCTGTTTGAGCCCTTCCACTCATCTCCTTTTCTCCTGGGCTCTCTCACCAGTATGTTCTGCCCCTGGGATATCACAGCAGAGCCTGGATGTGTTATTAAAGTATGGGAATGCTTCCATTTTGTCAACAGCCACAAAAAGAAGCCCCACCATCACCCACCTAACACAAAGCAGGAGGCTGACCCAGAGCCCCAGCAGGCACTGCCACCCTCATCTCCTCCCACTGAGAGGGTGTTGTACAAACACAAGAAGATCCAGACAGTCACATTTTACTTCTGCTCAGTTTTACTCCAGACTTTCCAGTCTGACTATTTTATATCATTATTCACCACTTTTAAAAGCTCTTTCCTGCCCTGTCACTCTATTTAAGTAAATCCCTTTGCCCATCGTGCTTTCCACATATTTTTTCTTTCATGTACCATTTATTTGCACATCTCAGCTGGTATCTGAACTTGCCAAAAATCACCTGCTTGCTTTTTTCTGAGCTTTCCTACACGGCTGCCCAGGCCCCAGCACCTTCACAGGCTTTCTGCAGAATAAAGTTAAGTTTCAGATGGGAAATTTGGGGAGTTGCTGGTCAGGTACTCACCGAGTTTGGGTAGTTCAGATAGCAGATCTGACAGGACATATCCTGGGCTGATGACCTCGTGTTCATCTGGCGTGTCCGAGATTTTTTACTTGGATTAATTACATGACACTCTGCAAAGAGCTTCTCCAAGTTGCCATCAAAGTACCTGCACGACACAAGAGAGAATGAAAATTTCACTCCCTTCTCTGTAAGTCATTTTTCCATTCTATTTGGGAGTTAAATGTTGCTTTTAGTATTTCCAACCTTGCACACCCGCTACTTCTAACAAACTCTTCATTAACACATCACAGAGGTGGGTATTGGACACCTCCATCACCTCCATCTCACTTGAATTGCACAGTCCTGAAATTCAAGTACCTTCAATTCTTCAGCTGCATTTCAAGTAATTCATGATTCTCCCCCAGTGATTGCTTTGCATTATAACTCCAGGACAGGAAAACCAGAGCAAGAACATCCTACTTGTAGTCCATCCTAAAGCACAGGTTTGAGGGCCCCAACTTCAATTCTCTTTCCAGTTTAAGCCTTCCATTTTTCCTAATATTCTAATCATCAGCCATTTGAGTATCTTTTGTCTCCAGTCAATCTGAGGTATTTTAACAACCTCCTAAAAAATACAATTTCAGGTTTACAATGCTTCCAAAGATTAGGTACCTTGTGGAAAAGAGGATGCAAAATTGGTTGGGGGGGAGAGAAAAGACCACTTTCTTTCTACTTCCTATTCCCTTAAGGGAAAAGATACTGGTTTGCTTTAAAGGCTTATAAAAAGCTCCTCAAGCTGGGGAGGAGGACCAGATTGGAAAGAATTGTTGTTAGGCAGCTCAGCCTCTTCCCTGGATCTTTCACATCTTTCTCCAGCTGCAGCAGCTGCAAAGAACTCATTAAATCAGACAATGAACCAGCTCCATCACCTGCACACACATCCCTCAGTCAAACCCAGTCAGTCATTCCCCAGCTCCCTCACAGCACTACCCACCAACAAGACCTGACTTACAATTAAAAGATATTAATTTTCCTGCTGTTTCATATGTTTCTCGATGCAGCTCACATATTTTAGATCTTAAATTTCAGGACACTGAATTTGGGAGGGAGTGGTGAGTTCTGGCATCGCAGCATCCACGAGGCTTTGCCGCTGTTCTTCAGCGTTAGCTCAAGGGATTTAACTCAACCAAGTTATTGTGTTTGCCTTGAGGATTATACTCAGAAATCTATATATTATATTTAAATATAGATATATAAAACTGTATATTTAGAAAATTTTAGCAAGTAAATTCAGTGCAGCCCCATGACAGGGTGTATTTGTTCATTAAGAGTCGTGGATAAATATTAACTCCACAAAAGGTTTCCGACTGCTTCAACTTCCAACTGCTCTTCCAGGCAGCAGGACCAGTGCAGGACATGCTCCATTTGGGAAGAGCAGACACAGCTGGGGGCTTTGCAAGGTTTGCAAGGAAATGTTTTGAAGACAAATGATGCACCTTGAATCCTGGCACTCACGGCCAGCTAAATGCTTATGGAAATACCAGAGGTATTTGTAATGGAGGGCTGGTCTTTAAGGATGAATATCCATGTCAGGAACTTGACTTTTTTCATCTGGAATTACTCACACCTTCTGAATACCTATGGAAAGTATTCCTCCTTCCCCATCCTGTTTTCTTTTCATGCATTCTCTTCCTGAGCAAGTAATTTCCACAACTATTTGCACGTGGTGTCTCAGACTCAAAATCGTGCTGTCACTGGGCCACAACAACCCTAGGAAAGGCAGAAGAAAACCTGGATCTCCCTGAAAACACACAACTCCAGTGGATACTCTGGAATAAAGCTCTCCAGCTGCTCCACCACTCCTTATGCAAACACACCGAGGGCTCGGTGGAAAGACTTCAGTTCCTTCAGTGGTTAGGAACAAATCCTGATTCCAATCACCATCCCTTTTTCCCACTTGCTCCAGGACCACTACAGGTTATCCGTGTAGGCAGATCTCCCTTTGCCCCTCCCGTGCTCTTTGCTCCAAGGATTCCCAGGGAGCAGCTCTAACCCTTCCCTGCCACAGCAGATGAGCTCCTCGCTGACATTCCTCCCCTTCCCTGGCCCAGCAAACCTTCTCAAACACCAACTTCCATTTCCATTCAACCTCCTTGAGCCCAAGGAGCCAAAACTAATGCAATGCCAGTCAAGATCTGACCACAATTCCTCCAATTTCACCTGTCTTTCTCCTGCAGATCTCACCCAGTGCACCCCAAACCATGTCTACCTTTCTCCAGAGCTCCTCCGTGTCGGCGGCTCCATTTTAATCTCCACTGGAAACCCCAGATTCTTTTCCATCTCTGTGTTGATGGGACCTACCATGACACTTTGTACCACTCCCATTCCCGGGATCCTCCCAGCTGTCTGGATTTTTCCCTGGATCCTCCTCTGAACCAAATGCCTCCCAAGAGATTTGTGCCAAGCAAATTAATTAACGCCAACATTCATCCCAAAATTAACTGATAAGGGATTTACTAACAGGTTCCATCTAGGATCTCCAAGGATTTTGATTTTTCCTCAAGTTCCCTCTGTTAAAGGGTTGGTTCTTTGTACCTTCATCCTTATTTTCATCCTAGGGAGAAGCACAGCACCTTTAACAGCCTTTTAAATCCTCTGCCCTGCTCTCCCTTCACAATGCAGATACTGAGTAAATCCAGCCCTTCTGATACATGAGGATTTGTTATGTTAATTCTTCAAAATGCATTCTCTTCATCACTAAGTTGGGGTTTCTGCTATTTTAAAATTCATGGACAAACCAGTGAATTATTTTCAAGTCCTTCTGCTTACCAAGACCAAATCCATAACAGTCTCAAGTCTTTTTGGCAGAGGGATCAAGCTGTCAGCTCCTTTATCTTCTCAGAATTTCCTCCTGCTGTCTGTAACTGCCTAATCGCTGTTTTCTAGACATAATCAAATCCTATCCACGGGAATATCAAAGATAAAAAGCCTTTTCACTGCAAAAAAATGCTTCTAGTACACACTTTGGGATATTTACTTCCGTGAAAGAGCATTTGTGAGTGTCAGAGCATCAGAACACTCACAGTAAAAGATATCTCCACATCTAAACTCCTGCCATACACCATTTTTCACCTGTTCAGCCTCTGCTGACTAGTGTAAAGGACTTTTCTGCCCCAAGGAAAGCACCAGATACCTGGAGAAGAGTCAGTCTGGGCCATCCTGGCATCCCTCCACTGCTCAGAGGGAACAGGGATGTTGCCCACCAAGATAAGCACCTGTAAGGGGCTGTTGCTCTGCCTGTGCCTCCAGGGATGAAATCAGGCCTTGGGTACACGCTGAGACACTTGGCTTTCAACAAAATGACCAGGGAAGGCACATAAAGCAGGAAAGCTGCATTTTAGTCTCTTTATTATGAGGAGGTCCATCCCCAAAACTCCCCTCAGGAGGGATGGACACCATGGGCCACAGTAAAATTGGAAGGTAATCAAGATGAAGTTCAAAGCTGAAGCACCTCCTTCAGGCTCCACCTGAGGTTCCCTGATCATTCTGCACCTGCTGCTCTCCTGTCTGTGGGAATCAAGCCCATGAGGCAAACTGTCAAAATATTTGACATCTTTCTTCTCCAAAAAACATGCAGCATATCAGAGGCTGAACTTGAGTACTTCTTCCACTACCCACTTCCATCCTACAAACAAATCTACTCCAACCCCCCAGTCTTGCTTTCCAACACAAATAATTAGTGTTTCACCAGTGGGACAGGGCAGTTTTTAATTGTGGCTGTTACTCCATGGTAAGTGGGCCTGTAACACATCTGCCCTCTCACCACCACCGTGCAATTATTCCATGACAAAGCTGGCCCAGACAATAACAACCTGCTCATTAAAAATACGTGTAACCAGGCTAAAAAATAAAAAAAAAAAAGTGGTTGAAAACATGGAAATTTTCATGTCACGAGCTCAGAGCTCACCACTTATCCAAAAAGAAGCCACTTTGTTTGTGTGCTTTACTCCAGGCCAGGTTTGATAAGGCTGCTGTGAGGTTGTGCTGACTCACCGTGAGCTAAGGTAAAACAGGCACTGACATGGTACTGTAAACACACACCACTCAACAACAGGGACTTTTGAGTAAAATGCATGTTTTGGGGGTTCCCCACCACCACCTTAAACTTCACCTATCACCACAGCAATCACAAAACCCTCCTGAGCACTATGAGCTTTAACACAGCTGAGCACTCCAAAGGATTTCATGGAAGTTATTTGGTGAAGAAGTGACAGAAGGCAACACCAGGTACTCCGGAGATCACCTTTTAGTGTTTTTCTAACACAACAGGACAGCAATGAGCACCAAAACTCTGACCAGTGTGCAACACCTCTGCATAAGCAAGGGTCATGCATTACATTATTCACAGGGGTAATCCTATAGAATTAAGGTAAGTATTTTAATGAGTATGTTTACCTGGGGATTTGTAACTATTAATGGGTACTTAAAGTGTTTTATTGAAAACTGTAAAAGCTTTAACAAAAGCAGCTCACATGGAACCGGCTGAGACCTTCCTTTGAAAAAAAAAACACAGCCTAATTTTTATTTTTTAAATTGATGGCAGCCTTAAACAAGCTTTCAATGAGAAGGGACAAAACCTACTGAATAAAGGGATGACATTTCAGTTACACTCGTGGAGAGGCATCTCACAGGGAGATGGAGGCAGCCAAGGAGGGTGAACTTTAGCCTGACCAAGAGAACCAGCCCAAGAAACTCAAACAAAGAAGTGGACACACATTGCAGAGCAGGAACTAAATCAGAATGTTTAACAGCTGCAGCCAGAGTTAAATAGTGGCTATATTTGTAACACAAAGGTTTCAGACTTCCAACATAAACTCAGACGTCAAACTCAGGAAAATAAAGCAAGGACTAGAAAGCTGTAAAAAAACATAATCACTTCAGAAAAAGAAAAAATCTAGGTTAAACAAAACAGAAGAGATACCTGAGCACCATCACTGAAAATGTTCTACAAAGGGGGCTAAAGGTGTCCTAAATCCATTAGCCCAGGATAGCAGAAATATTTATACTCCAAAATAATTACTAACAGTCTGAAAACCTGTTGCTCCTCCTTCCCTGGGTGACAGAGCACCAAACTACAGGGCCTGAGATAAGTGACATTTATCATTCATCCCACCACCAATTGCTCCTGGTTTGCAACCACAGAGCTGCCATCTTCCCATTCCCTGATCATCAGGCAAAGGAAATGGGAATTAAGAGAAAGTCAAACAAACAATCCAACCAGGCCCTGAGTCCTTCTGCCCTCACTACCCACTCACTGGCCACTTAACACTTGTTAAGAGGAGCAAAGACCATAACACCCAGTAAGACCCTTTACAGTCTTTTCTGCTCCTTCTGGTCCACATTAATTCTCCCCCCAGCTTCTGAAGTAAACTGATTTCTCCAGCTCCCTTAACTCTCTTCAACACCAATACTGGCATTGAAAAAAACCCAGTGCAGCTGGATTTGGCCTCCACTGTGCAACAACAAACTATAAAAAGTACTTTTACCAGCAACATTCCCCAAATGGGAATCAAAGATGAGAAATAAGCATAAAACACTCTGCTCTGAGGGGGAGGGAGAGGCAAAATTCAAGCTATTAGTTACACACACACTGAAGAAAACCTGAGAGCTGCAGAGATGAAGACAAGGCAGGAACATTATCAGTCAGAAGCAATTTCGTCTTGGCCAGACTAGTAAATAAACATGTCAGGAATACACATGCCAGCATGACAGGCAAGAGCAGTGAAACCCAAACCCAAAACACTTGCAAGATAACAGGAACCTGTTCCTGCTTGCTTTTTTCCAGAGCCTGTCCAAATGCTGTGCCTGTATGTGCTCAAACTGGAAATCCCTCTTTCCAATGGGCAACTTCCACGACTTCTAACTCTAATAGGGATTAATAATATTTAGACAAGGAGGAACATTTAGAAAGGGGGAATATTTAGAGCTTATACAAGAGATTCTCCTGCCACACACACCGTGCATCCCTCCAGCCTCACATTAACCCAGGAACAAACATTTCTTGCTGGTCTGAAGCACAAGGTGGCTGCTTACCTCTCCATCAGCTTCTCCTTATCCCAGTTGAAATGGCTAAGCAGTATTCGAGTAATAGTCGCTGGATTCTGGAGAAAGAAAAGAGAACCAATCATTAATTGAGTAACCAAACTGGTATGAGAACACCAAGCAGAGTTTTGAATAGGCAAAGGGAAAATCAGTGGGTCTGACAGCAATATCTGTGCACACAATACATGGTCACTATCATAAGCCGGACTTGACAGATAGAAAAATAAAAAAAAAGAACACCCTTCTGTAAATCCAAGTGTCTATATAAAATGAAAATTGGGTTGAAAACTTAAGGAACAGGTCAGTTACTGCTACCACATGAGGTGATTAAGTGCCACCATCTCCACACCCAGTGTGCCCACACGATGCAACCCCAGGATGTCTGTAAAATGCAGGACAGGCTGATTTCCATCCATCCTACCCATTTTTACCACAACCTCCACACTACCTGCAGAGCAAGAGTATTCCTTGTTTGTCCCAGCCCTGACCACCAAAACACTTGGGCTGAAAACTCTCCCAGAACACAAGTGGCTGCCAGTGCAAGATGACAAAGTCCTTGGAATTTCCTAAATGTTCACAAAGCACAAGATCCAGAAAATACTCACAGAGTCATATAGCTAAGGAAAGAAATACAGCCTAGAAAGGTCAGAAATAGGATGGGAAAAAAAAGCTGATTTTCACTTGTGTACAAGTTTTTCTCCCAACTAAATCTGTACCACCAGCCAAGGGTTTGGTTATATGAGCTGGGAAACACAACTAACCACACAGCTTCTGTTACACCCCAGAACTGTGGTTTAGCTCCCTAAATCCACACTCTGGGCTCAGTTTTAGGACCATTTCCATGCAAGGGAGACAAGAGCAGCCCCTGAGAGCTGCTGTGTGTACTTTGCCATCTGACACCAAAATGGAAGTTTGCCCGAGGGCCAATGTTCAATGGATGCTCTGAAGCTGTTGAAAAGTAGGACAGAAACCAGCAATGTGATTTCCTGAGCCCTCCAGCTACAGCCACAACGTGGAGCTGCCAAAAGCCAATGCTGTCCCCCACGGCAGCGA
This sequence comes from Lepidothrix coronata, assembly GCF_001604755.1. Lineage (NCBI taxonomy): Eukaryota > Metazoa > Chordata > Aves > Passeriformes > Pipridae > Lepidothrix > Lepidothrix coronata. The sequence goes on along the minus strand of NW_016690238.1, from coordinate 951,577 downwards.
TCCCACCCCATCCCTGCACGCCCTGTGCTCACCAGTCCATCCCAGCACAGCCATTTTTATGCTGCGATGCCGCAAATACTGGCTCAGAAACTGATTTTCTCTTTACCTTTAAGTTGGTTTTTCATGGAATCAGTTCCCCAATCTGTTTGATTGCCTGACCACACAAGCAGCTGCATTAGCACGAGGGGAAAGCAGGGCAGCATCTCTCACCACCAACACCAACAACAAAATCTTCTCTGAAATAAAGCCCTCGGGTGAAAACGTAAGCACAAAGAATAGTCTTGTGGTTCATACTATAAAAAGTGACACTCCTCTCCTTCTGCAGCGTGTTCTGACTCTTATTAATGCCAGCACAGATTGTTTAAGGCCAAATTAAGAATTTTTCCTGCTTAAAAAGCCCATGTGAACAAAAGCAGCTTTGGAAAGGTTAGACCAGCTGGGATGGAAAATCTACACAGCACAGGGCAGAAAATACCAGAAATGGGGATTGCCAAAACACAGTGTGGTGAAAATGTGGTCCCAGTCCATATCTGAACCAGTCTCCCAGGTGATGTGGATCCAAGCCCTTCACTGTGATTCATGAGGTGCCTGGTTGACGATCACATGCCACCAGTTTTCCAACAGCATCCATCCCTGATCCAGAGATGGGGGCAAGCAGTTCAACTGTTCCAAGACAACAGTCCTGCCAACAAGAAGCTGTATGGGAATTTAAAGATCTCTTTCACCAAAAGGCTCCTGCAGCAGCCTCTTTCAGGGTTTAGTTTTTGATCTTCCCAGGTTACTTTGCATTTGGGGTCTCCACAACACCTTTTCCTGTAACTCTGTATTGTGTAGCAGTACCAAAAGGAGCTCTTAAAAGCTCACTTAGACACAATTCCTAGAGCAATTTAATCAAAGATGAAAATACACCTCAGTAAATAAACCAATCTTATCTCTAGATTATCTTGGTTATGATACCAGCACCTATAACTCTAAATTACTTGTTTCAGACAGCAAAGCACACAGCTCTTCAACACAAGGAGCCTTCACTCAGCCCAGAGATCTGCCAGATGTACACAGAAACACTACTTCCTTAATTTCTCAAGCAACAGCATTAAGGGAGCTTTAATTAAAATCAGCCTGAAGTCTTGTCCTACCTTCTGCCACAGCAGCCCACTTGGCCACTTATTAAGGCTTCTGGGAACACCTATTAATCACTTAATAGGCTGAGAGGCAGCTGAGGTAGTGGTCTCTGGCTGACTTTTTAAAAAGACAGAAGGTTCCCCCTGCACTGCAGGATAAGTTATGGCACATTAATAAGGAACTCGAGTGGTCTGCAGTGATTATTAAGCACAACAAGGCAGATCCAGCAAATGCCACTCACCAAAGGACACACGGCCATGAAGAACAAGAGGGTTCCATTTGTGGCTTCTCCAATTTCCCAACACATTGGCACCACAGCTTTCCAAAACAAGATTCCCTAGGTCAGATCCCCCCAGGTATCCCAGCAGTGCAGTGTCAGCGTACAAAGCATGTTATTTAGGATTATACTGTATTATCACCTTCTCCTGCCTTGCTGGGCTCCAGCTTCCTCCAGCTACAGGTTCAACATGTTCATTTAAAAAAGAAAAGGAGACACCAGCAGCATGACAAGCTCCTACCAGAAATAGCTGGGCTGCCTGCTTTTGCTGCCTGCCACATCCAAGATGTGGTATTTAAAACTAAACTGCTTGTTTAATGGATACAGGAGGCCAGGATTAACACAGCCGTGCCCTTGCTCATCCCTGCAGAGTTACAACCTCAACTGGCAGCACACAGGGAACACGGGAGACGGGGAGGGAGGCAGCTGGGAGACAAATTACAGCCAAAAACAAATGCCAAAACCTCTGGCACGAAGGACTGTTGCAATTTAAGGCCAGACAGACCACTGGGGTACCAGGAACAGCCGCTCTGCAGGAATCACCCACGTGTGCACGCTCTCCTCACCATTATTTGGGAGCAGTGTTGGAGGAGTCAGCCACAGCACCCACCCCAGCGAGAGGTGTGTCCTGGACCCTGGGCATACAGGACACCAAAATACTGTGATGTTTCAACCCCAGTTCTGCTCCAGCCCTTCATCAACACTGCGCTGCTGCACGAGCCCCCAGCCATCGCTTCAGACGCTCCCGCTGCGAAAATTAATGGAATATTTAAACAACACTGTGTTCCACAGCACTGGGATGGTGCAGCCTCTGCTCTGCAGCTGCTGGGCTTCTCCTCTGGCACAGGGGATTACTGCCTACGACTAACACCACCAAGATTAGTTATGAACAGGCTACGCTGCTGCTCAGACGGGATTACTCCCGGGGCTCGGAGTGTGTGCTCCTACTAAGGCTATTTTCTGTTTACAAAGAGGAATTTTCCTAAGGAAAGCAGCCAGAAACGGACGGCGAGCGAAGGAACAGCCAACATGACCGTGGTCTGATGAAAGCTGAACCAGCACATCTCCCTTACAACAGCACCTATTAAATTTTACATGTTGGAGCCGAGGCGCTTTGCCTGGAGCCGAGGGCAGCGAGCCTGTTGATATCCAGATAGGAACAAACCCGAGGAAAGCAGCCATTTTGTTGAAAATCTCCGGGCACTTCAAAAGATTCCCTAACAAAACACTCCGAATAAAGCTCCGTCCAGAGAGAAACACACTCAGTCCTTCAGCAGGGGCTTTATATGCATTTTTTTAGGCTAACAAAGGAGCCGAGTCCCAAATGTGCTTCAAACAGATCCCACTCCACCACAGCTTTCCACTGGAGGTATTTACATTTACTGTCCTTATCTATGTTGCCATGCTCCAGCACACCAATGCAAGCAGGAGATATGGCCCTGCAAAAGTCTGGACTTCTCCAAAGAAGCATTATTAATTCAAATAAAACTCCTTAATTTAATAGAATTTAATTCAACTGGAAGCTTGGTCACTGATATGAGTTAGAATTCTTTTTTGCTGTCAAAATAAGAAAGCATGAATTGGAAGGAGGAATCTGGATGCACTTAAATGATAAATGAATTATAAATTAAATATTATTAGGACATTAGCTTAAATCAGAATTTCCAAGTAGCCCAATTTGCTGAATGACAGTTTGGAGCACTCGATCCATTCATGTTTTCATCCATCAAGACGAGCTGCACAGTTAATTCTTGCTGTTATTACCAAGAAAAGCACATTTTACAGTTCAGCTTCTCCTCACACACTGGGAGGAAGCTCCTGGTTCTCTTTCAGCATTCACTGCAAACAAAAACCATTTGAGAACAACTTAACCTCAGTTCTCCAGCAAAATCCTTTCCCACCTCCTCGAGACACGGTATCCATAAATTCTTTGTTTTGTTTCTTTCCATGTCATGCCTGGTTTTGTTTTCTACACGTGGCAGCTTCTGCATTTCAACAGCTTTACTCCCAACTGCAGCACCTCCATCCCAACAGCAGAGGTTTTTACAGCACTCAGGGTTTGATTCTGCTTCCACTTGGGTTTTCTACACTCTGGAAACACTGGCTTTGCCCAAGCCTCAGACACCTGTGACCAGTGCACACCTCAGCAATGTCCACTGCCATATTCCATGGGGGGATTAGTGACACAAAACAGGATTTAAATTCCCCAGCGGAAGGAAACTGATGGTTTCCCACCAGCTGACAGCAAAGACGGAGAGTTTTGCTTGGTGGAGGAGCAAAGAGCCATCAAAAGCTAATGCTGGCCTGAAACCAAGCAGCACAAACATCTGCTCCAGTGAAGTGGCACCTGGGGACAGGGTGTCACCACCACTGTAAATATTTAACAGCCAAAACCCCAGTGTTTGCAACAGGAGAGCACCAAGTGGAAATTCCCGCTGCCCTCCGAGCACAGGCAGGATCACACAGGATCACACAGCATCTCCAAAGCTCGTCACGTGCACACCGTGCCAGGGGGGAAGAGCTGATAAATAACCTACATGTCACGTTTTAGGGGAGCAGGGAGAGCAGGAGCAGCCTCACCATGGGAGGGATGTGACCAACACCACACACCAGGCACCAAACAGCTGCTCCGTCAGGTAATACCCAAGTGGGCACCAGCCCCAAATTCTGCAGTCACCAGGTCTCTGCTCTTCACTTAGACCTCTCCCAGCTCCATACAGGTAACCTCAGACATCAACAGACATCTAGAAGGTGGTTTAGGTCAACTTTTAGCTGTTAAAACACACCACAGTACAACCCTCAGTGCAAGGTTTGCGCTGTTCTGCCAGTGCACTGTGAGACCATCTGTGGAGATCCATTCACATCCATTCTTTCCAGACACAATTACAGGAAATCTTACAATCACAGAAGCTCATTTCTAGCAGCTTAATAAAACTCCCAGGAATCCAAAGTAGAAGATGAGATTTAAGTGCTGAGTACTTCCAGGACGTGATATCCTTAAACTTGCCAGTTTTTAACCACCACCAGTGGAGCACTCTGAGAAGCTGCTGGAAAACTTGTGTGTAATCTAATATTCCCTGGCTCCATTACAGCCAGAACATCAGAAGGCTGCTGTGGGAAGAGGAGGACAGCAGCTAAACAGGTCAGTCTGCCATCACCCAGCCACCCTCTCTCCTCTGCCATCCCCCGAGGCCTGGCAGGGAATCACATTTCTGCCATTGGCCTGGTTTATGGGGACAGCACAACTGCAGGTGGATCTGAGAAACTCCTCACCTTCCAAACTCCTGTTATAGACCATAACAACAAAATCAGTGCTGCTCATTCTCTACACATCCGCTGAGGGGATGGTCTTTGCATCCCACATCCCACTGAAGCCACACGAAATGAGTTTTTTGAGTTTGAGCACTGAACCACCCAAAAACATACCTGTTTCCTGCCACTGGCATTTCCAAACAACTCCACACCAAGCCAGGCTACTCCCTGTGACTGTTGTCATCTGCTGTCCTCCATGTGGCATTTGCCACCTCACTCTAACTTCCCATTAACACATCCACTGCCTTCAGCTTCGACACCCATGCTCTCCTTAGCTCCCGACATCTTTCTTCATCTCATTAACTTCCCTTCACACATCATCTCCTAATTCTGAAAATTAAGTTTTACAGCATTACTGAATTAGAACCATTACATGATAGCACCAAATGGCAGCTCGATCTGATGATCTCAGTTTGTAGTAACTTATCTGCACTTACTGAGCGTTTCCAGCTCTGATGAACATACGCTCTTCTAGCAGGGGAAGATAATAAAAGGCAACTTTGGAGAAAACTCTATTACTTCAGTTAATTGGTTCAAGAGACAGAAATGAAGCAGTCAGCTGCTTTACATTTTCTCTGAGCCTTTTGGAAAGCTTTCAGGTTAATGATTAGGAGCTGCAATGAAGAGCCATTGTCTAACGCAGCTTTTAAAATCAGAAAAAAATACTAAAGCAACAACCCCGGGATGAATTAGCAAGTTTGGAAATGCAAAAACTGAATTCACACTGTAATACTTCTAAATAAAAAGAAGATGGGATGGATCTGCCCTGCTGCTCTCAGACAACTGCAGAAGCTTCGACAAATTGAAAACAACCAGGGAAGGCATCTTCCAACACTTCAGCTATGCTTGCTTCCATACCAGGAGATCTAGGGTTTGATGACGGAGAGACATTAACCCTTATTTTATACATTTAAGAACATTTTGATTTCTCCTTCCTTTTGCTACAGTTCTGGAGTATGAAGTTGGCCCTTTACAGAGCACGGACCCACAGGTCTGAGCTGATATTTTACTGCCCACAGCAGCAGTATCACCCGAAGTACTTCCTTTCTTCTGGTGTCTCCCAGCACAAGAAATCCCAGCACATGAGCAAAAGCTCAGCAAATCTGGGTAAGCAACATAAGCCACAGCTCCAGTTTCCGGAGTTGCTGCCGTACTGGGAACCGGAGTGGGATCACATGGGTGCCAGAGTACGCTTCAGAACGGGTTTATTCAACCCATTGCCTCCCACTCATGGATCTGCAAAGACTTGCCTTAAAAGAGTAGGAGAAGGCGATGGCATCATTTCCATATAATTCTCCCAGTTTACTATTTCAGCAGCTCCGCAATGTCTCCTCTCCCGCCGCAGAGGAAGCCCAGAGCCCACAGCGCTGGGGACACGGAGAGAGGAGGACCCCCAAAAAAGCTTTGGCCACCCGGAATGGAAAGGACCAGATCCAAGAGTCAGAGTCCCTGCTAACCACCAATTTCCCCCTCACACCAAACCTCCAGTGCAGTAGAGCTGCTCTGATATGCTGAGAATCCATGAACTAGAAACAGGTATTTAGGAAAAGCACTAGCAGACCTGTGTGTCCCAATCCCTGCCCACCCACAGAACACTGCTCCCACAACCAGTGCCCACAAAGTGTATTTCAGCCCCTTCCCTCTTGATACCACTGCTCTTCCAGACCCCCAGTCTCTGCTTTTCCTCTTCTATCCTACATGACCCCAACCCTATTAAACTTTTCATCCCACCACACTTAGTTTGGACCAGTCACATAGTTCCTGCATTGTTCCAACACAGGGACCACAAACGTATCCAGCACCATCAGACAGGAAAAACTTGGTTTTCTCCAGATCACAAGCACCCCAATGGCAGAAAGAAGCAACATTTGATACTGTCAGTTCTGCACAGTCTCTACCAGAAAACCACATGGGAATGGTTTCAATTCTTGTCTCAGAGCAATATAACAACTCACCAATGCCTGGCTTCAATAAAGTACATTATGTTGCTTCAAGAGGAAAGCAAAAGCACATTTTGCCACAGAAAGAAACGATGCTGAATGAAGGCAGAGTTTAGTGACTGGCAACAGGTACCAGAACACCTCAGCTTAGCCCAAGAGCAGGGGTGATAAATCCCCTCACATGAGACTTCAGAGAGGCCAAGGAAGACTCCAATCACCCAGAATGGCCCAGCTACTCACCAGCTCTATTTCTGCCCGAGATGAAGTAACAGCTACTCAGATTATTATTTTAACCTGAAATAGGGCAGTAACTGGGCAGGACCAGACCAAGGACAAACAGCTCAGACAGTATTTATTTCAGCAGCAACACGAGCTCACTCAACCCCCCTGGGTCCTGGACCTGCCACGGGCCGGCGGGTGACGGGAGCACAAGGGAAGCAGACACAGGAACTGACCCGGGGAAGGGGGTCACTGGTTTATTTTAACCCAGGACAGGATCACCGTGTGGCCAAACAGCTCAGCTGGCACAACTCGGACAACACAGACTTGCTTCCAAGAATTTTGTCTCAGTCTGCCAAGAGCCCTGTGTCAGGCATGTTAAAGTTGGGTCTTGTCCATGTCAACAGCCCCCCAAATCTTCCTGACCCAAAGACTTAAAACTATAAATTAAATTATACTGGTGTATAGTTTGATGCAAGCTTTAGCCAGATGCCCCACTTTTTTCCTCCGTTATCCCACCAGCTACAAAGGGCAGGACTAGTCCTCTCTACCTCACTGTCTGGGGGCTGTATTCACCTGAACTATCAAACCTCAGATTTTGATAGTAAACTGTGGCAGTACTGCCACTATCTACAGTGACGTGTTGTCAGCGTAACCACGTGAGCCCAACAAGACAGAAATACACTTTATTTTTTTTAAGGTCTTTTATTAGTCAAAGTTGGAAAGACTGGAAGTGGCATATGTCAGGTCAGCTATCCATCAAGTTGATAAAAGGCAAACAAGCCAAAGCACTACATTTGGGTTTCAGGGGAACGGTGTGTTCAGTGACTCAACTCCTGAGTGACCTGTGTAATTTTGGGGAAGCACAGTTCTGCTGATATGAGCTCCAGAAACTCTCCTGTTCAGAGGCAGAAACAGATGTTAAAGGAATATAGCTGAAAGAGGAACTGTACATCTGCTTTTTTTTTTTCCCCTTTAAATCATTCTGTACAAGTCTTATGGAGTCCCAAAAAAGCTTTCCCTGCTCTTTTCCCTCACTCCTATCGGTACATTGACTTTGCTCTTCCACCAGTCAGCACTGTCCACTGCCAGGTTCTGGTTCAGGGCTGTGCCCACATCCTGGGCTCTATAAATCTGCAGGAGATTGGCACTGTTCCTCCCCATCAGGGAGGAAAACTGCTGGCTCTGGCAGCTCCCACTTCCAGCAGCTCCTGCAGTGTAAAAACAGGCCACTTTAGCCCTGGCCAGTGAATGACTTCCACGGAGAAGTCCTGGGTACTGCTGACCAGGATTTTGCATGTCTTCAGGAAAACAGAACTTGGCTTTTGCTGCTCTGAGAACATTCAGAGGCATCACCTGGTCCAGGGACACGGTGTGGGCAGTGTTAGGAGGGTGCTATGAGCAGATCAGTGGAGGTATCAGAAGTAACCTGGATAAATACTGATGCCACGGCAGACTTGAAATGTTTAGAAGAAATCACTCAAACTCTGAGAGGATGAGGATGTTCTTCTGGCTCTCAATATCACAGTTATACTGAGAAGGGCAAACTCCTGATAACTTGTGTTCTTTTTCCACGGACAGTTTCCACAGCAGGTCTGTCTGTAGGCTCCAGTGTGCACCAACAAAACAACTAATTGAGTTTCTCTGGGTTAAGTTTTCTACATTCTCTGCAAAGGGCTCTCAAATTGTCCTTTTCCTGGTCTCAAAGGTCCTTCCAGATGATGATTAAAGGAAGGGTGTCTCCTCTTTGGACAGTGTGCAAGCAGAGGATCAGACCCCAAGGATGTTCAGCACAAACATGTCCCTCGAGTGCTGGTTCAGTCTCGAGTTCTGGGTGATCTGTCTCCCACCTGCTTTTGTTACTGGGCACTACTGGAGAACATCTATCACAAGGTGCCCCAAGAGTTGTGTAATACAGAGGATATAAATAATCCAGCCAAACTGCACATCACCTCAAGACAAGCGCTCTTGATTCCTAAAAATCGGCTGTTTCCAGGATAACCTGACTGTGAACAGAGCTTTATCCCCAGAAATCAGAGCTCTCACACCCTCAGGTTCTTGGGGGAAATAATTCACTGTGCAAAAATCTCACAGGTCCTGAATCCTGACTTCCACTTCAGAACACTGTAATTAACATTTTCCAACAAATAAAGGAAGAAGAAAATTGTGAGGGATGATAACTTCCATGAGCAAAACAAGGTGGCATCCACAAAAACCTGTAAGACAGAAGTCTTACGTGACAACTAAGCAAAAGCCATCCCAGTTAGTAACTTCTGTGGTGGCAATGCCAGGTTAGCTCAGAAATATCTGGATATACAGTCACTGGTGGCATGTTAACCCTTCAGAGACATTGTGACTGATGACAAACATGGGCTTAGCCCAAGAATTTGTAGCCAGGGGCAATTTACAAGAACATTAAAGAATTTTTACAGAGGAAAAAAAAAATCCTTAACATTCTTCCATGTTCTTTCTCCTCTAGGCCTCAGTTTGGTGAGCACTGGATATTTTATTTTTCTTCAGTTCTCTGTCCCTTATTGCTTCTGATTCTGTCCCTTCCTCAAAGCAGCACCCACTTTTGTGCTCCATTCCCTCTTCATTTTGACAGTGAGGGATTTTTCCCCACTAACTGAGGCATCACCACACACTGTAGCATTTTAGGAAAGAAAAAAAGCACCTCCCTTGGGCTGACTTCATCTCCCCACCACTGGGAAAATCTGTTTTATACAGGCGATGCCACCTTGACAAACGGGCAGTGAATCCACCCAGTGATGCCTTAGTCTAAGGAAAAAAAATAATAATTTAGCCATCTTAAGAAACTATTTAGGCCCAGGAAACCATTGCCAATGCAGCAGTGGCTTGGGGATGTAATCTTTGGCAGCATCTTCAGGCTGGCAGCAGCCCCAGCACAGATGTGGTTATGGCTTGTACCACTTCCCTGCAAAAAGCAGCTTTACCTGCAGAAGCACTTTGTTCTGCTGGCACAACCTGCATCTGCACTTGGAAAACCTGCCAGTATCCTTTTCCCAACAAGCCTCTTCTAGCTCGGACCATTTTTTAATGATGACTTGGCAGTTTATTTACCATTACTCTGCTCATTTATTCTTACTTAGTTTTACAGCCAACAAAACACAGCCCTGGCAACATGTTATTTTATAAGCCGGGATTTCCGCTACAAGAAGTAATTTTGCCTGTTTACACCCCAAAACTTTTCCCTCCGAGGGCTCTGCAGGGGCCACCTTTGAAGGGAGGATGTTCTGGAAGCATGAGGAGTTTAGCAATCACTTGTTCATTCTTGTTCCCAACAAGACATACCTCGAATTCTAACTGCAGTCTCTAATTGCTGCAGGTATTTTTAAACCAGCTACCTGAGCTCTCTCGAGTTCAGAGAAAATAGTCTGGTGGGATTCGATACAGAAATAGCAAAACACAACTTGTACAGCAGTGGGGGAGAATGGGAAACCTCCAGTATTTTCACCATTTTCTTGTCTAAGGCTTTGAAGACTTGCCTCTACTCAGACTTGCACTCAGGAGTGTTTCTAAAGCAGTTGAGTTAAACCAGTGGGTAGGTGCAGACCCCGTTCCCTAGAACCTTCCACTACAGAACAGGGAACAAACCTGGATGTGCAATTTGGTATTTGATGGACTGTGCACCAGCTGACAAGAATATCCTGTGTCCCTTTCCCAGTAAAATATTACTGTCATCAAGGCACTGGGCTTCTGCAAGAGGAAAACCCACCCAATCAGTCCTGCTTTCTACCTGATGTGCAGGACAGCAACAGGAATAATTACAATAACGAATGGTGAATAATTAAGTGCACTGAGCAGGCTGGCACCCAACCTCCCCCAAATCTGAGTGCTGCCTGCAGAGATACCTGGCAAGGGACAGCAGGACACCAGGCAGGGACTTACACTGTGGCACAAGAGAAGGACAGAGATCCCCAACACCTTCCTTCCAGACAATTTCGGTATCCACCATCCCAGTTATCCCTAAAGACAGCACCAAGCCCTTCCACTGTCCCATCCCAGAAGTTATCACCCCAGATAGCAATGTTTTTACCCACGTTTTCAAGTATTACTTTCAGCTCTCTTAACAATACAAAGAAGGATATTTCAAGCCTGTTGTTCTACCGAGGAAAATAAAGAGACTGGTTATTACATAACAAGCTAACATAGCTAAAAAGCCTATAAATCAAAGAGTATCACCTTTATTTGCTCAGAGAGCCTTTCAGTCCTTGCAGAAGTATTACAAACTACCAAACCAAAGGCATCTGACATAGTATTTCACCAGATCTTCATTGTATTTAGAAATTGGGGTTTTGTATTAAATTGTTATTTTCTATTATAGTTATTTTCCTCCATGCATACTAGGTGGGATTTTACTCCAAAGACTTTCCACTTTACACTGTTGCTCCCAGAAGAAAAAATTACACTGCTAAGAGTTGAAATGTTGCTCTTCCTCCCTTTTTATTAAAAAGTTGCTGTTCAGCCTAGTTTTGATGCACATGGATCAGCCCAGTCCTGTCACTTCCAAGCTCCTGCTCTGGAATGTAACCTCAAGACATGGCTCCCCCACACTCTTCTCTCCACATCTTTCCTTCCACTCCATATTTCTCAGATCCTAGATGACTAGGATGTAGATTATTAGGAGTTAACTTATCCTTAAGTTATTCTTCCCCCACAGGAAAGCTCATTCCAAGGGAGACTGTTTATTCATGTGAATCCTCTTGGTTTCCCCTAAATCCCTCTCCACATTTCTATCTGCCACACAATGGAATGCTGATTGCATTCGTGTTTTGTTGCACAAGAACACACCAAACCCACAGTTACCAGCTGCAGAAGGGACCAAAATTTGGAAAAACTCTCCACAGGTCTTCCAAAAAATTAAATATGCGCCTGTAATTATACACATAACCAGAACAGGCCACGGAAACATTCAGGTGAGGATGCACATCCATTTCTTTTCTTGACAATAGAGCTGAGCAATTAAACACCATCACTTCTGGCAACTGCAGCAAAGCAACTGCTGAGTTGGGCTGAGTGATAAGAGCAGAGAGGAGGCACTTTAATCAGAGTTCCAGGATTCCCTTCAGTACTTGGCCCTGCAAGCAGCTGTATCCAGGCAGTGAGGGGATGGGAACTGCCCAAGACAACATCCATGCAACCGTGTTGCAGGTGCATGTCTCTGCACACCCCAAAAAGCACCTCTTGGCATGAGTGTCAGGCACTCAAAGCACCAGAACAGCTCGAGGTTGTTGGTGTTTCAGGCCAAGCAGCAAAGGGAGCCAACCAACAACAGCCCAAGTGCCTCAGCTCAGAACACCAGAGACAAACCTCAAGGAAGTGACCCGGAGTGAAGCCCTGCACGGAGCAGTCACTGTTCCACCGGCCTCCACACACAGCACAGCGGCACAGGATGGTAAAAACAGCCATGGCCTGCTGGGATTTTCATACAATGAGGTTGTTCAAACACCAGCTCCTTCCTCTGTGGCTCTGGAGAAGTTTTGCTACCCTTTGCAGGGCAGCACCCAACATGCTCCTTCAGGGCTGACCCAGCTCACTAACACCAGGAAGGAAGTGGAAACCTTCAGAACCACTTCAAATTTTCATTTCTTTATCTTGGAAGAAGAAGTCTCTTCACGCTTTCTCCTTAATAGCAAAAGCAAATATTAAGTTAAAAAAAAAAAAGAAATCTTTGAACTCACACCCAAAGCAATCAGTTATTTTGCCAGTTGACTATTTTCAGGTGCAATTATACAGATTCTTCTGGTTCTATTAATGTGTGTTCTCCACTTTGAGAGGACTTTAACTGTACCCAAGTAGAAATCTCTTGAGCAGGAGCTCCTCTCTATTATGTGCTGAAAAACAGAGTTTAGAGTCTGCATCCTTCACAATCCTACTCCAACAATCACAGACAATTTTTCTGAGGGGCTGTAAAGACAATAAGCAAATATCCAAGCTTTTAACTTCCAACATTGGGATTAACTCCTCCAGCTCCCAAATTCCTCAAATCACAAAGCAATGAAAGCTTGATCTTCTGTGAATTAAAATACACCCTCTCCACATGAAAAGGCATGTTTGTGATGTCACAGAACATGGAGGGTGCCCCAGACCAGGAAGTCAGGCAGAAAACTGAGTCTTCTCTTTCACACCTTTGTTTCAGCCACAAGTACTCTCTCAGAAGACCGAATTTTGAAGCAGATGGCCAGGACAGGATCTGTGTGCTGCTTGTTCCTGGAAACAAGAGGTGCCACATGGTGCTCTGGGATAGAAGTTTTGAACCGTGGAAGATACAAAACCAGGAATGTCTTAGACAAGACTGGGGGGAAGGATCTTAGTGTGCCATCATCTGTAAGTGGGCACCAGTGACAAACTACCAGTAACTGAGGAGAAGGCCAAGAAGCCAAGTTTTAGGTAGGTGGGATGTAGGACACCACTGTTACTCCCAGGTTACAGCCAAGAACCACCTGCTCACAGGGTGAGCAATTGCTCCCCTGTCCCCAGTAGCTGTATTTGGATCCCCTCCCAAATATATCCACAGAGGACCACAACCTTTTGCTGTCACACAGACGTGCTGGAGCCTGGCAACAAGGACAGGCACTGTGACATGCTCATGGAGAAGCAGTGCCATCCACAGGGAGGACTCCAAGAGGATACATGTGTCCCTCTGAGGCCAATTCTTTCCAAGTTCTTCCCTCTACACCAGCTGGGTGCCCCACCGCTCTCAAAAACTGCCCAAAACTGAAGGCAACACCACTGGAAATGCCAAAATGCATCACAACTACCCAAGACACTTGCACAAGGCTGACTCACTTCTTCCAAGGGACTCAGATCCTATTGAAAGTTATCTACATAAGGCTTTGGATCTGAAAAGATTCCCAACATCTGGAAAAAGTTCTCAGTCTAAAAACAAGGAAAAGATTTGATGCCAGCAGTTGTATTTGAGTGTTGTGTACGTAGAGTGGTTCCAACACTCACCACAGTGAGCTCCTCCAAATACCAGCAATTCTGACTCTGTATTGCCACACCACACAAACAAGAGCATCTGTAGTTATATGGGCACTTCAAATTCTGAAAAGCCACCGACTTGTGAAGTACAAACTCACATGTGAAACTCAGCTACTGAGTTTGCTTCCCACAGCAGTTTTCAGAGCATTTACTTACACAGTGTTTTCATCACAGTTCAAGATCAAAAGCTAAAAGCAAGTAAGGAATCCTATAAAGGCCGAACTCAGTGTTCCCAGTGTTCCTAACACCAGTCACCTGGGATGGTGAAGATACTGCACTATCATCAGCATTTCCCTTAACAAATTATTATTCTTTTTTCTCCAGCTGACTCCCTTCTCACCTTGGAGCCTCCTGCACCAACATCCCACACAAACCCTTCAGTCCTCTCCCAAACATCAGGGACCTGTATTCCAGGCAGAGCTCAATTGCCCCATTTGGCATTACTAAGAGCTCCAAACCCTCCCAGGTGTTTTACAACAAACGAGGCTGCGATTTCCTTGCAGCTACTGAGTGACTTGAAATTCAGCAGCATGATGTGCTTGCATCCACCCAACAGCCTCCAAACACTCTTTATGGCTGTCAGTGATCCAGCCACCAAGAGAAAACATCACCTCAATACTCAGATCCTTCTAATTCCAAAGCACCAGAAGTCGGGAGGACTGGAATCATGACCCTCAACAGGTAAGTTTGGGACTGAGCTATGTAGAGAGGACTTTCAGCCTTCGCAGTTACTTCCCATAAAGTTACAGCTCTGATGACAAATTCCAGGTTCTTTTCCCAGCGACCAACTTTCCTAAGCAGAGAAACGAGTAGTTACGTTCTCCAGGAAGAAAAGGCTCCTACAGATAAATTCTGTACAAAAACCTTGACTCACTGTTATAACACGAGCTCAGCATGGGGATCAACCACCCCTTCCTTCACCCATCACACCTGACACCACCAGCAGAGCCACATTCTTGTTTGTCTCGTTCATGGAGTAAAGAAGAGAGATTAGTTTCAAAATAGAAAACTGAAAACAATTCAACAGGTGCCAAGGACACCTGAATGAACACAGGGCTGCCCTACACTCCCAAAGAGCATCAGAGGTCTGGGGTTTATTTCCTATTAGGAACTCTAACTCGGGCAAGGCTAAAACTAAGGGATCAGAGCTTGGGACAAGTATAAAAGGGGAAGAAGCTGCGTTTTCATTTTTCATGATGCTCCATCACCCAGAAATAGCGCTTGTTTTGCATCAACTGCAGTCTCAATTCTGACTTCTCCGTGGCACACTGGCTTCCAATTTACAGTAGAAACAACCCTTCTACTTTGCATAGCAAGAATGGTCCTGCTCACTGAAATTAAACCCACGGGGAATAGCAACAACTGTATTTACTATTTAGCTTTAGCTTTTCGGAAACAAATATTTTAAGTAGCTAAAAACTGAGTGTTTTCAGTTTCACATTGAAAACATCCCAATTCACACCAGTCCCCATCTGAACCCCAGTGGCCCTGAGAGAAGGCTGCCTTGGTGTGACTTTTGGAAAACTACAGTTGAGACAAAAGCAAACAGCATCAAATGTTTTCACACATGGCCAACCATGAGATTTACATTTGGCCAAACAGAAACCTAAAGCACTTAGCAAATGGGTCATTTGAGTACAAAGCTGAAATTCCTCTGGAGACTTAACGAGACTTTTCTACCTGGTAACGCTAAAATTTAAAATAATACTAAAAAAAATTAATTCTGTTATACTCAGAACTACATGTCTTGGCAGCCAGGGAACAAACAACATGTCATTTCCAAAAGCTTTGCAGTGATTCCTTATGCCAGATTCCAGGAATGCTTTGTCACAACGAAGTTTATTCCACTCCTTGGAAATATTAAATGCATTCCTACTTATAATGAAACACCTTATAAACGCCACGTGACAGAAACATGGAGTTTGACAAAGCATTTCCTTCCAGCATCATAACATTTAGGGCCCTGACATGAATTTTACTATCAAATAAGTAACCAAGGGAGGTTTGCTGGGAGCAGACCCGGATGGAAGCAGCATCAGCCTCAAGTGCTTCCACCCACAGACTCCCACCTAACGCTCGTCAGGCAGCTCCAAGCACTCCGAGTTTCCAAGATGTCATCTGGAACATCAAATACAGTTCTAAGCACGACCCTGTACAACAGCAGCAATTCCTGTTGCTCACTAGCAAGTCATCCCTGTTTTGGACAACATTTTTGGAACGTGCTGCCCACAGTACATTGAATTTCCTAAGTTATGCCTGGAAATCAGGATGTTTTGTCCCAGTAAGTGGACACTGTTTAATAAGACCCCTTCTGCAACAATGGGTTTGCACTCGCTGTGACAGAGCTCCATTTAACCAGGGCTGTGGAATTCTGGGGGATATCTGCACTGCCTCAACTCTGCTGGCCTCTGGAAAAAGCCATTCCTCAACAAACATAGCTTTGTAACTTTGGAGAGGCCTGGGTTTGGGCTTATTTTAATGGCACAGCTTTTATCCAGTAAGGACCTGACCTTCACCATGTAAATGAGAAACCTGTATTTGCTGCAAATGCTCTGATGTTCCACATCCCCTGTTCTGCTCCGAGAAACCTTATTTAAAGCCTTCAGTAAAAAGAAAAGGTATTTTGGGGCTAGACTAACTTTTGTTGGATCCAGTGATGTCACCTCCTTCCAGATAAAGCCCAGGTTTGAAGCTCACCATGCTCATGATCACATGGCAGGTCAGGCACAACACCCAGTCACATCCAGGATCCTGATCCCTGCTGTGGGATGGGGAAAGGAAACAAGAGTCCCAACTGCCTTTGTGCCACCTCAGAGCTTCGCCCCAGTATTTTCAATATCTCACCATTACAAAGTCCAAAAAGTATGAATATGGTGACACCACACTGATGTCACCAGAATGCTCCAGAAGAAGGGGAGCAAAAAGGGGAAATGAATCCAACCTGGAAATACTGGAACTGCACAAGCTTGCAACAAGGCAAGGAGAACACTGGGCCAAGCCAGGCTACAGAGGCACATCATGTGCTCTACTCAGAGCAGAAATAAATATGCCATTCTAAACATTTTTTGAGTTTATTTTCAGAAAAATCTAGAGCAAAGATGGAAATAGCAATCTGATTAAAATAATAAAAAAAAAGGAGTTACGAGTGGCAGCAAATTATCTGGACAAAAGTTCAGGGAGGAAGAATACGGGCAAGACGTTCAACTGTGGGAAAATGCCTTTGGGAGGAGGAAGCCTTTTGTTCCACACCACCTCTGTGTCTAGGTTTTTACAGTCCTTTGCTAAGTTATTCTGCCAGCGGCTGGAAAACCACCAGAAATCCGCCTGTTTACTCAGACAACTAAAATCCCAAATACCCTGGCAAACGGCTCTCTGCTCTGCCTCATCAGCGACAGGATGGAAGGGATACTCTGAGCTGAGGTTTAAAAGTCTCAGTCAAGTGACAGCACAAGGTTAAGGGGTTATTCATACCCCTATTTTTGCATTCGGAGAGCGAGGGGAATTCTTGTTGTGCGACACATGGAGTCAAATCAGATTAGGAGCATAAGTGCCAAATACTGTGCAAAAATCACCATTAAACACCTGAAACCTTGCTTATGCTCAGACAAGAAAGAGCAAGCGTAAAATATTCTGAATATTTGAGACATTCTGAGACTTGCCTGGTTCACTGCAAGTTCAGTGGTCTTAGGAGGCCAAGTGACAGAGCAGTTTGGTGGTGAGCCCACTCCACACCACGGTGAGAGTCACAGGGTCTGTGACCAGGGAGTTTGCCACAAGTTGGCTCCTACTTCTGCAAAGTCCTCATCAGATCAAATCCCTGTCCTGAAAAATTCATGGTTTTCCTTATACGGCTTGTATTTGGAAATGACTAAATGGAGGGGGAAATAGATTTAATTCAGTCCCTTCAACTATAGCACTGTCAGCTAACAAACTGCCCAAATGGAGTGTTTTAATACAGAGTTACACCTGCCATGGCTCAGACACCCCCTTCCAGATACTTCATGACTGCCTGTTCCCTTCTCCCCTTGCTGCAGCTGCAAAACAAAATCCCATTTACACCTTACTCCTGATCACAGAAAAATCACTGATTATAGAGCACAGGACCTCCAGCTGAAGTTTTCAGGCTCTGCATTACATCCTCCCTTGAACAAATAAGTTCAAAGCACTCAAAAACGTAACCACAACCGTCACCCTTTGCTACCAAGAACCCAACACAGACACACGGGGATCGAAGCCATCCAGTACTTGACTGGAACAAGTGAATCACAGCTCTGCAACCGAGGATCCGCAGCAGGATCCCGAGCCAATGTGACTCCAGAAAAGGTTTACTGAACCAGAAAAGCAGCAGCAGCAATCCTGGTTGGGCGCCAAACACAAGGAAATAAACACAAGGGAGCCCTGGAAGATTTCACCAGCAGCCACACAAGTGGGGATGAGCAAATCCTGAGGCACCACCTGAACTCTGGTCACTCAGCTCCAAAACAGCCCAGAAATCCGATGGCAGGAAGTTGGCATTTAACAGCCATGCACAGCAACTGAGTGTTTTCCTACTTCTCTTCTGATGCATTCCAGGGCTTAAGTTGATTTTGGGTCCCGAGTTTCCCCATGACATTCCAAACAGACTGGCTTAGCCAAACCAGGAGGAACCACTGCAAACGCAGCACCAGGAGCAGAGCAGCAGCCAGGAGGCTCTGTGGGGGCAGATCTGCAGGGTCAGGCCTCTCAGGCCACTCCAGGGACAGGAGTAAGGGATCATTACCTAAATCAACTTCTCTCCACTAGTTTTGCAATGCAGAGGTCAAGCACACACATCAAACAGTTTAAGGGCAGTGTAAAAGGGGGGAAACAACTCCCTCAGATCAGAAATCAGGACCTTGTCTAAGAAATTAGTTCACAAAGAGCAGGCAGGTGAGTCCACCGGCTGGGTTTGGAAAATGCACAAGCAGGAACACTCACAACTCCTCACCGGTAGCAACTTTTCCACCACTTTTCTTATGCAAAGATAATAAGGAGTATGGCAGAATCTGTCCAACACAATCAGTATGGGCCACAGTCTTAGTCATTAAACACAGACCCACCATTTTAATGGCTCTTTCAAAGAGTAAAAACCTGAAGTTCCCAACTGTTTTCATGTCTGCTTGCCAACTGCTCCCCTCCCTATACTAGGATCAATAACTGGGAGCAAAGAAACAACCCTGCTTAACCATGAGATCTTCTTTAACTGCAGGGTAATCAGCTAATCCGGGCAGACTCCTTTATTCAGTTTTACAGGGGCAGCACTATCATTAAAGTTATAAACTTTAATTTGACTCAAGGAATGCCATTTACTAATTTAGCACGCAAATGCTTTTACAGTTGTTTGCATCCAGCTCCACATAAACTACAGGGGATTTACAGCACACGAAGCAACATTTTAAAGCTGCTGTTACAGCCACTGTAACACTGTAACAGAGCACAGGACAGTGGGGGGAAAGCATTCACTGAGGGAATGCTTTTTCGTGTTTAAAGGGATTTACCAATACACACAACCAGCAAAACAACTGCTTTCTGGGCACTGGATCCCTCAATATTTAACATCCACAGATTTTTCACATTATTCCTGTTGGCATGTGGGAGAGTAGCATCTCCTATTTACTCTGAATATTGAGTAAATGGGAACAAAAGAAAACCCATCACCTGCATCAGGAACTTGATTGCCCATCAACGGCATCAGGAACTTGATGGTGAGCTGGAGCCAAACCTTGCCATGAGCTTTTAGAAAGGAATGCCAGATTGCTTCAGTGCCTTGAATTTTTTCCCCAAAAGCTCGGGAGCCAACAGATAAGACTTAGATACTTTGATCTAAAGAGGGTAAATGTTATTTCGAACCCTAGTTCACTTTTAAAGAGACATGCTTAAAAACTGGAAGTAAAAAAAGTTATGGTTGTGAAAGGATTGCTCGTATCCCTCCTGGTCTGTGCTGGAAATAAACACAAGGTTCAACTCCTGTGTGTAGGAAGGGGGAAGGGAAACGGCAACAAAACCAGAGCGAATGCCTCTCCTGGAATTCCAGGACTTGCCATCGACTCCGCCGCTTCTCGAAGGAGCTGGAGGGGCTAAAGCCCCCGGACAGCGTGAGGATGGAGTGGGAGAAAGGCAAAAACACAGATCACAGCCCCCCCGCTCGCAATCACACAAAGAAAGAGGAGTCCTTTTAGTGCCAAGGGCCTCGTTCCCGACGCTTCCATGGCAGGAAGCGAGATCCTGGCCGGCCCCAGGGGCCTCTCGGGGGAACGGGGTGACGAGGAGCCTCCTCCGCCCCAGGAGGTGCCGGGGAATTCCCCCTCATCCAGGGGGGGATTGGGAAACACCGCCTCCACCCTGGGGGGCACCGAGGAGCGCCCCCTCCACCCCCGGGGGTGCCCAGGAGACCCCCCTCGCACCTCCGGGGGTGCCCAGGAAGCACCTTCACCCCAGGGAGTGACGAGAGGCCCTCTCATCACCCCGGGGGTGCAGAGGAGGAGGCTCCCCTCCAACTCCAAGGGGGACCGAGGAGCCCCCCTCTCACCCGGGGGTCCCTCGCAGTGTGTGTGGGTCCCTGTCCCGCGGGCGGGCCGGGCCCGGTGCCCTCTCAGAGGCCGTTGGCCCGTCCCGCCACCCCCCCCCCGCCTCGGCGGTGTGTCCCCCCCCAGTCCCGCTGCCGGGGGCCGCACCTGGATGACCTCGTTGACCTCGCGAATGCACTCCACCATGTGCTGCAGGATCTGCTCGGCCGTCAGCACCTCGTAGCGATAATCCTCCTCCTGCTCGGGGCCGCCGCCGGGGCCCGGCCCGCCGCCCAGGCCGCCACCGCCGCCGCCGCCGCCGGGGCCCAGCCCGCCCGTCTCGCCGCCCAACAGCCCGTCGCGCTCCCCGCCGACGCGCAGCCCGGGCTCCACCAGCTCCACCTCGCCCAGGTCCAGGTTATCGTCGGGCTCGTCCTCCTCCTCGTCCTCCTCGTCCTCCTCCGCGCCGCTGTCCTCACTACACTCCTCGTCCTCGTCGAACTCGTAGTTGTACCCCTCGTCTGAGTCCATGGCGAGGCGCTGAGGGAGCGGCGGCGGCTCCCGCGGCCTCCCCGCGCCCGGCCCCGCCGCCGCCGCCGTTGGCCCCGGCCCGGCCCGGCCCCGCCGCGCCTCAACCGCCGCCAACAAAGGGCCGCGGCCGCCGCGCTCCGTCACCGCGCGCCCCGCGCGTCACCGCCGCCCGCCCGCGCCTGCGCGCCTGCCGCCATCTCACCCCGCCCGCCGCCGCCGCCATCTTGGGGGCGCGACACGCCCCCTCCGCGCCCCCCGCCCGCCTCAGCCCGCTGCCGCCATGTTGAGTGTGGCGCGGCGCCATGCTGGGTGCGGCGGCGGGGAGGCACAGAGTCACAGCATCGCATCCTGAGGTGTCCTGTGGGGCCAAGTGTGGAGAAGGCTCCTGGGGCCACTATAAAATTGAGTGATGTGAGGTCTGTGGCAAGCAACTTGTGAGGGGAATGTGAGGGAAATTTGAGGGGAATGTGAGAGATGTGAGGGGAATGTGAGGGACACACGAGGGAAAACAGGTTGCACTGCCTCAAAATCAGAATAAAATTGCACTAAGATGTCCAGGCAGAAATTCTCAATCATTCCATGAGATAAACACATGCCCACTACCCCTGGAGGGACCCTGATTGTGCTGGGTGGCATCTCCGAGCTCCAGCATTGCTTTCTGGTCAGCAAAGACAGTAATACCCAGGTTTTCAATGATGCCAGGCTTGATTCCCTTTATTCTCTGTTAATTTGATATTTTTCAGGGGGAAGAACATGCACGAGTGTCTTCATCACCAGACCAGGGACTAACTTTTTTCCCTCCTGGCACTGACAAATGCTCCAGACAGGTCAGGGATGCAGGGCCAGTACTGTTCCCGGGTGGTGTCATCCCTGCCAGAGCCTCTCACTTGGACATGGAGCTGCTGGCGAAGGGCAGGATGACACCAGGGTGCTGCAGAGGCTGAGCCCTTTGCCTCAGCTTTCCCCGCTTTCAGCATCAGCCGCGCTCAGCCCGGTACGGGGGAGGCTCGCCGGGCTCATTGTCTGCAGCCATTTGGGGAGTGCACGGAACTCCGGTTGGCTTGGAAACAAGGCTGCAGCCCGGCCCAGAGCAGAGCCAGCTGCTACCAACCCTCCACGGATGCTCACTGTGGATACCAGAGGCCGGCACAGCGCCAGGAGGGCTCCAGGGCCACCTTCTCCCGCCAGTGCTCACCCTCCACTTCCTCAAGCCCCAGGGAATCATTTCTTCCCGGGGTGAAGTGGGGCCGTTCAGATGTGGTGACATTATTCACCTGCTCTGCCCGGATGAAGATGAGACTCAGCGGGGCTCTATGTGGTGTAGGCGTGACAAATTTCATCAGCTATTTGGGACAAGAGTCATCACAGAGGACCGGATGACAGAATCCTGCTTCCTGCTCCTGTCTTGATACAAATCCCTTGTGAAACAGGAAGAAAATTAGAAGCCACATCCCAAAGAATGTTTATTTCCTGCTGGAGCACAGGAAGCATAATGATGGCTGCAGCAACAGGGATTTGTGATCAGGGTGATGCCGGCAGGTGCTCTTGGGAGATGAAGTGTCCAATGTCCTGGGTAGATGACTCCAGAAACCTCACCAGGTACCAGGCTGCATCTTCAGACACACAACGAGATCCGAATGTTTGTGTGGATCTGTGGTCCCTGAGCTCTGCCCGGGTCAGGAGCACACAGGGACATGTTGCCTCATGCCACGCTACCTAGTCAATAAAGCCAGTTCCCTAATTACCCTACTTATTTGGAATTGCAAAGGCCGGGGCATTAGTCATCCTGCCCTACATAAATCTAAGTATCCCCGGCTTCGTTCAGCTCCAGACACACCAGCTGGACATCTGCCAGTTTGGTCCCACCTCACATGTCAAGCCACGGGGGCTCAGGTGGCTGCCCCAGGTCCTTTCCTTCCCTGGGCTTCACCCTCGAGGGGGGCTGTGTGTCACCCCCCGGGACCCTGTGCTAGCACTGTGCTGCCCAGCTGGTGACATGCCCCGCTCCTGGCCAACATGGCAAAAGGCACGAGCCATTTTGGCTGCTCGTCTGCCCCATGGGACCCCAAGAAAGCACTGACTAGATAGTGGGGTTTGGCTTTATCGGAGTTTTGCAGCTCTGGACACCCAAATCCTTGGCCGAGGTGACCTCCCCAGCAGTGCGTGTGGGAAGCAGTTGCTCCTGGGAGCGCGGCCCGTCCATCCCCGGGTGTCCCGAGGACTCCCCGTCGCCCTCTCCTGGCCTCGGCCGAGGCTGCAGAGCTCAGCCCGGGGCCCTGGGTGGAGCTCGGCCAGAGGAGCTGCTCTGGAGCCAGGCTGGGAGAGCTGGGGGTGTTCAGCCTGGAGAAGAGAAGGTTCCAGGCAGACCTGAGAGCCCCTTCCAGTCCCCTTTAGAGGGGCTACAAGAGAGCTGGAGAGGGACTTGGGACAAGGGCCTGGAAGGACAGGACAAGGGGAATGGCTTCCCACTGCCAGAGGCAGGGTTAGATGGGATAGTGGGAAGGACTTCTTTCCTGTGAGGGTGGGGAGGCTCTGGCAGAGGTTGCCCGGTGGCTGCCCCATCCCTGGAAGTGTTGAAGGCCAGGTTGGATGGGGCTTGGAGCAACCTGGTCTAGCACCCGCATGGCAGAGGGTGGAACTGGCCAGATTTTAAGGTCCCTTCCAAACCAAACCATTCTGTGATTCTATAATGGTTCTATGATCCCAGTAATTAACATTTATAAATAGTGATGGGATCTTCCCAATGACATCCCACAGACATAGACAACCAGTTCCCCTACAACAGTCCCAGCCTTCTCTTTTCCAGCTGCAAAACAGGGATCAGCACTTTGCAGCAATAGTTACACTAATACTTTTCAAAAATACTCTTTGGTATGAAATTTTAGTCGTGAGTGTTGCAAAAGGTCTTTGTTTATTAAAAAGTTTTCAACCCAGGAGAAAGGAAATCCAAGAGCTTTCTCAATGTCTTGGATTTGATTTTGGGTGTCTGCACACTCATTAACAACAATCACATATGGGGCCCTGGGCAGTAGGGTTGGCAAAAGGTACCTGAGAAAAGCAGGGCTGCTGCCTTCAGCTTATTCCGAGGGGATCTGCACTGCCTCTGGGGATTTTAGGGCTCCAGCTACCGAGGAAAGCTGAGAACCACTCCTCTGCCCACTCTGAGAAATGATTTAGATCTCCATAGACACCTGGCGCGTTTTCATTTTATTCTTGCAAGAGCTTAATTACCCAAGTGATTCTGGTAACTGTTAACACTGAAGCTGACAAGAATAAAATATTGCCTTGCAATCACCTTGCTCTGTGAAGTTAGGCACACGCTTACAGGATTTATGGGAGCAGCGCCTCTGGGCACGAGGAGTTTGTCACTGTGCACCCACAGGCTCTGATTGCTTCCAGCTCAGCCCCACAGCCGTGACTGGGAGCAGCCGGGGACAGCAGCCACACGTTCCCAGCCTCTGCAAGAAGTCGCAGCATCTCCCTGTGACAAGCCCTGACTCGTGATACCAAAATTCTGCAAAAGTGCTGGTGCCCCACACCACAATCCACCCACGGATTCGGGGTGAACCTCCTATCCCACCCAGCGTCCCCCCTGCCCCACTGCTCCTTGAGCCAGGTGGGATCTTCAGAAAAAGCCGCTCTCCTTCGTCACAGAGACACGTGGACAGGGAGAAAAGAAATCCAGGAGCTTTCTCAATGTTTTGGATTTGATTCTGGGTGTCTGCACACTCATTAACAATCTCAACCAGTAGCGTGGGCTGAGCTGCCCCTTAGCTCACCACCCTAAAGCTGAGCGAGCTGGAGATAATCCAGAGGAAAAAAGGCTCGGCGAACAAATACCAATAATGCAAACACCACTAGGCTGAGCTCAAGTCAGGACCCCAAATCCTCCACACTGATTAACACAACTCACCTCAAGCTTGTTGCCTTAAACTCCACACTCAAGCTCATTGTCGTGGTTTGAGACCCTCAATGATTGTTGAAACATACTTCTCCTTGCTTCTCCCTGCTCACTCCAAGTCTCTTAGGCCCTGCTCCCCTTACATGTGCTCTCCCAGGCAAAGAGGTCCCTTCTGTTTAGCCCCATCTGTGCTGAGAAACTCAGTCACCACGTGCATCTGCTAAACCATTCGATGGCAGCATCGATACGCAGTGGTCAAGGTGGGAATGTAGGGACATGGAAACGAGTCATCCTGTGCTTTGAAAAGCTCCAGGATGTGTGCTCGTGGCTCCAAAAGCAGCCTGCCGTACACCGGCCTGCTTCAGCCCCCCAGAGCATGGAGGTTCCTCATAGGCTGAGCTGCTAGAGCTGCTGAAGGTACCCTGGGTGTGGATTTAAGGGCATCCCATGTTTAGGATCTTTGTTGTGCACATGCTAAAGCTCCACCAAATGTCTCTGTGGGCTCTTGCTGGGTGTTTAAATGTGAGCACCACTCTGCCTGATGAAATAGGCACAGGTGGCTCCCTGTCAGCATCTGTGTGACACCATGCCAAGCAAAATCATCCCTGAGATACAGAGATGTGCAAAAACCCAGCACATGCTGACCGTACTTCCACCAGGCCACCACCACACTTCAACCAAGGACACTTCAACCCTGCCACCCTTGGGGCTGCAATCCAAATCCCATCATTATTTTACCAAGGATGAAAGGGAAGTTAAACAAGAAAATGGAGAGAGTAAGCTTGCCCAGAAAGCCTCTGAGATGTCAAGGTTCAAGTCACAGGTCTACAAGCAGATGCAGGTATTTCCAAGAGATGATCTGTGTTTTCCAAAGCCCTCTTCCAGCCACACCACCAGGAGGTCCCTTGAGCTGGGAGTTGCTTCATTCAGGAGTGAGTGTGCCTAGACAGTGCTGACTCAAAGAGTGCAGCAAACGTAAAACTCATGCTCTGTGAAGGTGTTCATGAACGCCTTCCTCCATTCCTCATTCACCAGCTCAAATCCTTCTCACCAGCACAGGAATCTGCATGCAAAATTCCCTCCTGGTTAAATGCAGGAGCAGCCAACATTCTAGAGAATTAGGCAGCATAATAAATGGATTTATAGCTTTTAAAAATGCCCAAAGGCCACCTTCGTGCCTTGAAGGTGAACAAACCAAAAAGACCAAGTGTGACACCAGCCAGATTTTGTAACAATTTATATCAGAATAATTAATTTGGATTTCTACCAAAAAAAAAAAATCAGGTAACCCAGCAGTGTCCTGGTGCAGCACAGTTTTCTGCCGAGTTCCCCAGCAACTTGGCTTCTGGCTCTTGCAGCCAAAGAGACAAGAGGGGGTTGCAGGTACCCCACCATGGGTCTCACTTGAGCTGGTGCATCCCTGCTATGGGCTTACTCCCTGCTTCTTCCTTGCCAAACTAACCTGGAAGAGTCTTCCAGGTGGATATATCAACATGGAGATATGCTCTGAGACCAAGAGCCTGTTTATTGAAAAGCTACTGAAGAACATCAGCAACTTCTAGCTGCTGCTGCTCTGTGCCTGCCACAGAACAGTGTGTAATCCAGTTTCTTCTAGCCAAGCTCCACAGTTAAACACATGCTGAAGCAGTTTTCTTATGTAAAGAAACATTCCCAAATCAGACTGTTAGTCTGGATTAATGTCGGCCAGCTACAGATGAACTACAATGAGTCATCCCCCAGAGACATCAGGTCCCCTAAAATAGAAACAGCAACCGAATGCGTAGAAAGGCTGGAATATTTGGACTGAAGGCTCTGATCACAATGCTTTACATAAGCTGGCAAACACACCGCCCTTCCCAGGCTGAAAGGAGGATTCACCTCAGGCCAGGGCACTTCCACAGTTCTGTCTCATACGCTGGGAAGTGCGGCCGTGACATTCTCTGATGCCACACAGCAGTAAACTGGATTGTTTGTTGTTTTTTTTTTTAATACAATGAAACTATTTAAGGACGAGTCCAGAGATGCTGGAATCAATCAATACAGTCAGAAAAGCGGTGGCATCGGCCAGCGCTTCAGAGGTTTGCACAGGGAAGGGCAACAGACCTGTCTAAGGACCACAGAGGCTTTGTGTTGACCAGCAGCAGGAAGACTTGAACACAGGGAATGACACGAGCCATTTTCCCAGAGGTCTGGCACAGGCTGGAATGCAGGTGTTCTCCTCCATACCCCTTCTTGCTGTGTGAGGAGGACAGAGATAGAGAAGGGACAACATCCTGAAAGAATCATGAGGAGACAGCCTGGCATGTGCCTTTGTGTTGGATTGGGGTCCTGCCACCTCTCTGTAGGGAAAACAAGGGGCAGGTAAGGATTGTTAGGAGCCTGAGGGAGCCAAGAGGCTTTAGTTGCCCCAATCAACCTCCCCTGGGACTTCCATCCATAACCTCCATTTAAGCTGAAGTCCAGGCAATTAATTTTTCCTGAGCTCTCCTGTGGGTGTACCTACTCCAGGTATTCCCAGATTGATCTTGCACTTCACTTGGTGTCTTTTGTTCACTAGGTGACACCTGGGCTGTTGGTGCCACCCTCGTGCTCTTCCTGCCTGGCTGTGGGGGGTACACCCATGTTGTAAGGCTGTTCCCTGGCCTATGCTGTGCCTGTCCTTGGTTCCTGGCCCATGTTCCCTGAGGTAGACAGGTGGTCTTTGCTGTTCTAGAGGGCTGGAGAAGAAGGATGCAATTCTGTGTAGGTGTTAAGCTCATGGCAACACCATCTGGCTCTCTTTGGCCCCATTCCTGATGGAGCCCAGTTTCTCTATCTCAAGGTGACCCTTAGTCCCCTCACTGCCTTCCCCTCTTTGAGATCCCCTCTTTGAGATTAATTTTCACTAATCTCATAAAATTCCCTCAATCCCATTTAGATCCAAAGCTAACCATGGTCTCCTCCTGCTGCCTGGCCTCCCCACAACTTTTCCACCCCCACATCACCCCCAAAACCTTCACTGGAACCTCACAGTCTCCTTCAACCTTGGAGAGCACCTCCCTCCATCCCTCTCCAGCCCCACAGAACCCTTCCATGTCCTCCCAGCTCTTCTCCTTTCACCATCAGTCCCATACTTTGTGCTGGTGCTTTTCTAACCTTTGACAACAAGTTCCTTGATATTTTTTTCTACGAAATGCTTTCTTCCTGTTGATCCCATTCTCTCTACACTGCTCACGTGAGGAACAATGCTTTAAATTCCTCACCAGACCTTTCTATGGTCATGTCCTCCTCAAGGAGAGTGATTTTTCCTCTTGTATGATGGGGCCATCTCCCTTGTCATGCTTTCTTTTGTACATTTGTTTAATTTCCTGCTTGCTCCCATGCCTGTGGCTTGTCTTCCAGCGCTCCTGATAGCTTGCAGTTTTCTAGGACAACAGGTTTTTAATAATTTGATGGACTTGGTTCCCGTGTAGGTTTGTGCTGGCAATTAGATGGGAAAGACCTGAGCTTAAGGTCTTTATTTGACTTGGGGATTGCTGAGGAAAGCAGAGCTGAAGAGAGGAGGCAAAATTAAACAGAGTTCATCTGAGGTTAAGGCTTTCCTAGGAAAAGCCAAGTGCCGTATGGAAAGCATCTCTGCAACACTTCACTGTGAGGTTCCATCATGGGATAAAGCCCCTTTTTTGTACAGTCCAATGAATATTTCATCTGCCACATATAAAATATCCCTGGAAAACTGTGCAAGGGCTGATTTATATTTGGTATTGCTCATAAAAATACGCAACACCAACAGAAGACACCCAAACCCAAAGCATGTACTGGTGCTGGTTTCAAACAGAGAGTCTAATGAGGTTAGATCTAGGGTGGAGAGGCCCTGGCACAGGTTGCCCAGAGAAGCTGTGGCTGCTCCATCCCTGGAAGTGTCCAAGGCCAGGCTGGATGGGGCTTGGAGCAACCTGGTCTGGTGGAAAGTGTCCCTGCCCATGGCAGGGAGCTGGAATGAAATGATCTTTAAGATCTCTTCCAGCCCAAACCATTCTGTGAGTCTATGAAAGCAGCGTGGGTGAAATACATGTTAAATCGTTCATCTCCTCAAACTCCAAATCAGGCTGCTGAGGCTCCCCGAGGGCGGGAAGCACGGCCAGGGGTGGGAGGGCTAAACCTTGAGGGCTGGGGGGTCAAATGACCCTTGGTGAAGAGCTGCAGGGGTTTGGAGGATTTCTTTGAAAGGGGATTGGCGGCTGTGGGGTGCGAGAGGCGGCTGCGGGGTGAGGGGGCAGCCGGGGGAGGCCGTGAGGGCGGGCCCGAGCTGCCATTTCGCGGCCGCCCGTCCCCCGTTGCCGGGCGGTGCCGCCGCCTCCCTCAGGCTGCGAGTGCGACATGGCGGCGGCGCGGGCGCTGCTGCGGCTGCTGCTCCCGCCGCTGCTGCTCCTGGTGCTGCCGGGCCCGGCGGGGGCCGTGTGGCCGCAGCCCCAGGCCCAGCACTCCCCGCCCGGCGGCGGTCGCTGTCCGCTGCCTCCCGGCCAATTCCGCTTCGCCGCCGCGGACGGCTCGGCCGTGGGGCCGGGCTGCGATGTGCTGGACTCCGCCTTCCAGCGGTACCGGGCGCTGCTCTTCGCCCGCCCGACCGGTGAGGCGGGGTGGGGGTGACCCTTTCCTCCGTGGCTTTATTCTTAACACCCACCAAACCCGCGTTTATTTTGGGGTCAGACCACGGGGTTTGGGTGTCCGCCTGCCTCCCCTCAGTCCGGCGGGGACTGGTGGGGCGGGAGGTGGAGGCTGGGTGTGACGGCGAGCTGGCTTGGGGGAGTCTGGTGGCAAAGGGCAGCGGTGCGTTGGGATGTGGAGGGCAATGCCACAAACTGCAGATGACAAAATCTGACCCAGTTGGCACAGCGAGCACTAGTTATCTTCATTTCCTTCCAGGGTTTAAGCTCTTGCTCTCGAGAGTTCCCTCCATCTCATTTTTTATCTCCTCTGGACAGTGTTTCACCTCCCCGTTGCTTCATTTCGCTTCCTTCTCTTGTGGCTGCAGGGAGAGCCACTGCCGGTCTTGCAACTGCTCTTGCTCCAGGGTTGCTTGTAAGTCTTGGCTCTTTCTGTTCCTAGCAGCTCTTGCTGTCCCCTGTGAGGCTTTACCTTGAGGAAAGACTTGCTGCATCGTGTGTGTTCTTCCAAGTATATGTTCCTGCCATGGAGCTCATCTGCTAAAGCAGAGCTGCTAAACGTCCCGAGGCAGTGTGGCTTTTCTGCCAGAGAGGGATTAGCTCTTGGATTCATCCTGAAATTGTAGGGTAAGATGAGGAAAGGCAAAAGCTTGGAGAGCCGGAGTTTGCTTTGGGACAGGTTCTAAAGGTTTCTCGCACCCAGACGTCTTAGTGATAGCACCCATGGCATGTCAGGGATGAGCTGCAGGAAATTTCCTGGCCGTGGAGCCGGCATGCATGGATCTCAGTGGCTGCGTGGGTCTGCTGCAGCCTGAAGTGCTATATCCAGGGAATACGAAGTGCTTCATTCATCAGAAAGAGCTAGTAACTCTGCTCCCGAGTGTTTTAAATGTCAGTGTGAACTCTGTTGCTGCTGATCAAAGCAGAGAAGGGTGGTGGCGTTGGAAGCTGCTCAGCTTCTTGTTGAGCACATCGTGCTTTGAAAAAAGCAGGTTTGAAACAGAGAAGAACCATTTGGCTTATTTTTTCCACTCTTGTGAGTAGCAATAGAAATAAATTTTGGTTTGGGAGCTGAGAAGGCTCCTCTTGGCTCTCTTTTGCTGCTAGGAACTAAAAACAGCTGATCTAATTATTCATGCTCTCCTGTTCCTCTCAGAGGGGAAATGTGACCATCAAATCACTCGGAGCAACGTTGTGATCACGAGATCGAGCTCACGCTCATCGCTTTCCATACGCCCTGCTTTATGATGCTCAAACTACACAAATTATTTTAAGACCTTTTTTCCCCTTTGCTTTTTTTTTTTTTTTTTTTTTTTTTGCATGGGTGGTTAGTAAGAACAGGCAATGGAAACCCTGGATGGAAGGAAATAAGTTTTATTAATAGAGAAATGGCAGAGACCATTTTCTGTCTGCGCTGGCTTCAGGGTGTAGTGGTGTTGGTTCCTGCCTGCTCCTTGGCCAAGGAGGCTGTGTTTGGGTTGGGCAGTGTCTCCCTGGGCAGGTTTAAATGCGGTGTGTGATGGTGGGACCAGTTCTGTTGAGGGTCCTCAGCAGGATGAGTATTTCCTACGTCCCCAGGCCTGGGGGCAGCTGTTCATGGTGAGCTGCCGCCTTCCCAAGAGGAGGGATCAGGTCTTGCTGTGCCGCTCGCACATCTGTGAGGTTGCCTTGGCTACCAGCTTGTCTGCAACCAGCTCAAAACAGAGGGCTAGCTTGGAGCTGTTTTCCTTCTCTCTGCAGAGGTTTCGTCATTCCTTCATGGAGAAATCCGGGGTTCGTGGCTCCTGCGAGTTGTGGAGCAGGGGCTCCCTGTGTTTCACCCGCACGCTGGCAGTGCCACAGTCTCCCTGGGGTCTCCTTGGTGCTTTGGCTCACTCCAAGCCAAGCTCTTTATTTTTAGTGACTGCTTAGAGCGTTGGCTGTGCCCAGGAATGCTGTGGGGGTGTGGGCACGGAGCTTGGCTGGGATGAGCCGGGTCCCACCCTACTGCCCCACACTCCTCTTGGCCACAGAATGCTGTGACTAATCCCGTGGGTCCCAGAGAAGGTTGAACACCTCCCTTTGGAGTTGAGGGAGTTACTTCAGTAAGAACTCAGGCCTGTGCATCGTTTGAAGCTGTCATTCAGTTTGGGAAGTGTGGCCAGAGCTCCCGTTTAGGGTCTGAATGTGATCAGGTTTATTTCTCCAGCCACTGCACCTGGGCCCTGCTCTGCAGAAGGTGAAGGTGTTCAGGAGCTTTTCTGTTCTGAGTGAGACCTTTTGGTTGCCTCTAACTCAGCAGATTCATTCTGCACCTTTTTTACAGGGTTTCTTTGCAAAGGGTAGGGCAGAGCTCTTGGGCTTGTACTTTGTTCCCAATGCTGGGAGAGTTTGGAAACATGATGCTCTTTACCCTCATGGATAAGCTTTGACTAGTTGTGGCTGTAGCTTAGAGCCAGGGCTCGTGTCCAGGAAGCCTTGGGGGCTGCTGCTGGTCCATACTCTGATGTCTCTTCTCTCTTGTGAAGCTTCCCTGAGAAGCCTCCCCTGAGGGTCTCCTCACTTGCAGACCTTCTCCATGCGGAAGATTGGGATTAGCTCATGTGCTCCTGGTTGGCTCGATTGAAATTAGTCCCTGCTGAACATCCCTGTGCCTGTTTTGGGGTGCAGGAGGGGGTCCCCATTTCTGCCACGTGTGTTGGAAGTCCATGTACTCCTGTGCCTCTGTTGCTAGATGAGCTGGGAGGATGGTGGTGGGCTTGGAAGCAAGGAGAAGGGCTAGGATGGGGTCGATATGTGTGTCGTTTGCAGAGAATGAACCACCCTGGGGGACACCCTGCACTCAGCTCCTCGTCTACGTTGCCATGCCAGGCTGTGATGGGTTTCCCAACCTGGACTCCAAGGAGAGCTGTAAGTATTGGGTTTGGGAATAGGAGGGAGTGACTGGAGAGGGAATGTGGCTGTTTCTGTGCCCATCCCTGGGAAATAGCACTGTGCAGCAGTTATACCCCCGCTTTTGGGGAGGCACCAACCCTTCTCTGTTATTGAGAACCTGGGGCAGGGAGGGAGGGACTTACCTCAGGGTGCTGATAAAGCAGCGGGGGGAGGTTTAAAACAGCAAAAGAAAACCAGAATTTGGTTCTCTGGGATCTCAGGGTGCAGTGCTGTACCTGACCCCTGCCTAGTGCTGGGGCTCTCGTGGCTGTGGGGCCTGATGCCAGCACAGCCCCTGATGCTGTGTTCCAGATAAGCTGATCGTGTCCAAGGGCTCCATGCTGCTCTCTGCTGAGGCCATCTGGGGAGTTCTCCGAGGTGAGCTGTGCTTCCAGTGGGGCATTCCCGCTCTCCCTGCCTTGGGCCTGTGGGGATGCTTTTCTGTGCCTCTCTCTTTCCATGGACTGCTTTGTTAATTGAGCTCTGCTCCTTTGAGGGAGTCTGTGCTGAGGAAGGGGCTGTGTGTGGTTTTCCTGCAGGCCTGGAAACGTTCAGCCAGCTCGTTGGGAGAGACGAGAACGGCACAGTGAGTCCTGGCCTCATCTCCTGCGGGCAGGCGGCTCTCCATAGTGCTCCTGCCTCCATGGGGACAGGCTGAGGGTTGCTGGGATGCTCGGGATGAGGGGGTACCAGCGGTGTGGCACAGCCTCGCCAAGGGCCACGCGGAGATTCATTGATCCAGCCAAATCCGTGCCTTCTGAGTGGGTGAAGAAGGGCTGCAGCTCTTTCT
The DNA here is from genome assembly GCF_001604755.1 of Lepidothrix coronata. Lineage (NCBI taxonomy): Eukaryota > Metazoa > Chordata > Aves > Passeriformes > Pipridae > Lepidothrix > Lepidothrix coronata. Next base: position 918,397 of record NW_016690238.1, on the reverse strand, counting down.
GGCCAGCTGGCACTCTGGGCAGTGAGGGCAGCTCTGTCCACGCAGCCCCGGGGACAACAGTGACCCTGATTGCCTCCTGCTAAGGGCTGTTTGCCCAATGTCCTGCTCATGTGTTGCTCATGTTTTCCACGTGCAGTACTACATCAATGAGACAGAAATTGTGGACTTTCCCCGCTTCCCTCACCGGGGACTGTTGCTGGACACCTCTCGTCACTACCTGCCCCTGAGAGCCATCCTGGAAACTCTGGTAGGGCACCTGTGCTGGGAGACAGGGTGGTTTAATTGTGTGTCCTGTCCTCTGTGACCACTGAGGGTTTCTTGTGCTGCCTTGTGTGGGTCATTTCTCAGCTCCCTTTGTAGAAGAAGAAAACTGAGATGTCTTGGGTTCCTGCAATCCAAGTTAGTGTCTGAGGCTGGGTTGTTTCTAAGGTGAGGGAAAACACTGGCAAAGGTGGGTGGTGCTTCTGTGCTCATCCCAAGCAGAATTAAACTTCCAGGTCTCCACTACTGGCTCAATTATAGGGAGAACAGGGATTTTACTGTAAGCAGAAATACTCCTGGCCCTCTGCAGCTCTTCGTGGTGCTGTTGTGTTTCAAGAGAGGTGTCTGAATCTCTCTTCAATCCTGGGGAGCATTTAGGAACTCTGCCTTGTCCTTTTGGAGCATGGGGATCTTGCACACTTTCTGTGGCAAGCTGGGTGACTTTTCAGAAGGGACAGGGCACGTTCATCTTTGTTCCTGTTCCTTCCCAGGACGTCATGGCTTACAACAAGTTCAACGTGTTTCACTGGCACATTGTGGATGACCCCTCTTTCCCCTATGAGAGCTCGACATTCCCAGAGCTCAGCAAGAAGGTAGCCCTCCCTGATCTCCATGTACCAGCCCAGGTGAGCAGATCCCTCCCTCTGCTCCTGAGCGAGGCACTGAGCATTCCTGTGTTCCCAGGGAGCCTTCAATGCCATGACCCACGTGTACACTGCCAGCGACGTGCGCGCCGTGATCGACTACGCCCGGCTGCGTGGCATCAGGGTCATCCCAGAGTTCGACACTCCCGGCCACACCCTCTCCTGGGGTCCAGGTGAGGGGCAGACCCTGCCTGCTGCTGCTGTGAGGAGAGTTGGGATAGTTCCAGGGGCAGGATTGGGATATACAACCTCAATCCTAAAAGCTGGGTGTGGGGAGCCATGTCCCACAGACTGGCTTTGAGGAGGAGCAAACCATCGTTTGGGACCTAGTGGTCCATCTTCTGGAACAAAATCCAAAAGAAAAACATTTCCACCTCTTCTTGTGTCCAAGGTGAGTGATTTTGGGGTTTTTCAGGGGACATCTGCTCTGCCAGAATCGTCGTGGATATTGCAAGGATCTTGTGTTTAACTGGGGGTGCAGCTGACCAAGCTTCCTCGCTCTGCACAGCTGTGCCCCAGTCCTGTTGCAGCACTTTCTGCTGCAAGGACTGCAAGTGTCTCCTCTTCCATGTCTGGAAGTGCAAGAAGCTCCAGGAAAACATTCCATTGTCTTTCTCTTCCATTCTTCTGCTTCCAAATCCCATGGCCTGTGCTGGAGTTCACCCTGTGCTTCTGGTCACAGCCAGAGCTGTGGCTGGCCCTGCTTTCCTGTCCCATGGAAGGCCCTGGGCCGTGCTGAGGAGGATCAGGGGTGTTGTAGGCAGTGACACGGCCACATTTTGACCCTTCCTCACCTCCATTTGTTATCATCCAGGTGCTCCAGGCCTCCTGACTCCCTGCTATGTGGTCCAGGAGCCTTCTGGAACCTATGGGCCCATCAACCCCATCCTTAACAGCACCTACGAGTTTGTGACCAGTTTGTTCCAGGAGGTCAGCTCTGTGTTCCCAGACTTCTTTCTCCACCTCGGTGGTGATGAGGTGGATTTCACATGCTGGTGAGTCAGTCTGAGGTCAGTCTGGATGGGGACTGGGGTGGAGTATCTGGGTCTGGAGTCCAAGCCCATCACTTCTGGGTCATGATCTTTGGTGTCCTGCTCCTGCAGGCCAGGGGGAGTGGAGGTGCATGGGGTTTCTGTGCTCAGGGTGATGCTGGATGTAAGGAGCTGCTGGTCCTGGTGCAGCCACAGCTCTGGGAATGCCTGGGCAAGCCTTGGACCGATGTGGGAAGGACTTGACTGAGCCTTGGCCTTACTCCAGAGTTCAGATTGTGATGCTTTTATTCTCTTCTCTTTGGTACACAGGAGATCCAATCCAAAAATTCAAGCTTTCATGAAGGAGATGGACTTTGGTGATGATTACAAAAAATTAGAGTCTTTGTACATCCAGAGGTAGGAACAGGGGCATCTGGGGCCTGCAGCTGCACTGTGTGACCAGCACAAATGTCTTCTGCTGTCTTAGGGACCCCAGATCTCCTTTTCAGGAGCATCCCCATCGGGTATGTCTCCCTGGCCCCAAAGGAAGCATTTTATTGGGAGATTGACCACAAAAAAGCCTGGGACTGAAGAGAAAGAAGCCCCATAAGGGGCTGTGCTCTCTCCCTTCTCCTTCAGAAGTACCTTCACATCCAGCTGTGGGTGTTGGGAATATCTGTGCTGCTCCTGTGGCTGTATGTAACCACCCAAGAGAGGGTCATGAAGATCACCAAAAACTCAGTACTTTTTCCTCTCCAGGCTTCTGGAAATCGTCTCTTCCCTCGGCAAAGGTTATATCGTGTGGCAGGAGGTCTTTGACAACGACGTGGTGGTGAGAGCTCCCTTTGCTGGGGTGAACAGTGTCAGCATCCCAGTCAGACACTGGTGTGCTCTGGGGGGGCTGTACTGGGGCTGGTGGGGGTTACTCTGTTATGAATCTGGAGTTGATCCTCAGATGGTGCTGCCAGTGAGGTGCTCTCATGGTGGTTTAGTCACACTGCTGCCAATGCTCTCCTCCCTCCAGATTCTTGTGTGTGCACTTGCAAGAGGCAGGTTTTAACCCTGCCCAGGACACTCTTCAAATGGCCTTATCCCTCTCTCTATTGCTCCTGCAAACCAGATGGGAGGTGGCTCAAAAATCAAGGCCAGCCCAAGTCTGCCTCAGTTTCCCTTTGGGGATGTGGATGGGGTCAGGGCACTCTGGTTGCAGGGGCAGGTGATGCTCTTGTCACCACACTGATCCCCTGCACGTTGTTCACCTGTGCTCAGGTGAGGCCGGACACCATCATCCATGTGTGGAAAGAGAACCTCCTCACGCCATACAAGGAGGAGATGGCCAATGTCACCAGGGCTGGCTACCATGCCCTGCTCTCTGCGCCCTGGTACCTCAACCGCATCTCCTACGGGCAGGACTGGATGGAAGCCTACAGGGTGGAGCCCTTGGACTTCAGAGGTATGTCCCTTGTGTCCCCTTCCCGTGTGGCAGCTGGCTGGCACTCGGAGGTGGCGCCAGGGCTGGGTGTCTGGCTAATGCATCACCTGGGTGCTGTCCCTCCACAGGCAGCCCTGAGCAGAAGGCCCTGGTGATCGGTGGCGAGGCCTGTATGTGGGGTGAATACGTGGACGTCACCAACCTGACCCCCAGGCTCTGGTAAGAGAGGTCATGGGGAGGTCACTTGGATCTCGTCAGGCCAGGCTCATGTCCCTTGCCTTCACCACCAAGCATCACATGCTGAACTCACAAGTTTGGTCTGTGTGTGGTGCCTGTCCCTGTCTCCTGCAGCACCTCTGTGCTGGGAACAGCTTCACAAGGCTGAAATGAGGGTTTGTGAGGCGGTAACATGCCCTGTACAACCTGCTGCTGCAACCAGGACGTGTTTAACACTGGTTTGTCCTGTCACCCTCATCCACTCCTGATCCACGTGTGTCCAGGAGTGGATCTTTGCATGCACAGAAGCCTTTGTGTGTGGAAGGACGCTGATCAAGAAAGTGTTTGGGAGCTCATGGCTTTACATGAGAAGCTTTTGAGGTCCCCCTGATCTGACTGCTTGTCCCTCATCCTCAAGGCCGAGAGCTGGGGCCGTAGCTGAGAGGCTGTGGAGCAACAGCACCGTCAGGAACATGGACGATGCCTACGCCCGGCTGTCGGAGTTCCGCTGCACACTGCTTGGGTAACCGTGCTGGCACAGCTGCCACCCCATCTAGGCACAGGCCTGGGAGGGGCAGTGAGGGTGAAGGGCTTTCCCTGCTGCAAAATGACCCTTGTTCTTATGGAAAGCCCTGGTTTTCCTGCTGCTGCTGCGTGGGCAGAGCTTGCTTTGTGCAGTGCTGGAAGACAGGCCCTTGCTGCTGGCGTGGGCTGGTGGCTCTGGTGAGGAGAGGGCTTTGTGCTGAGGAAGGAGGGGGTCTGTCAGCTATTGCCACCCCTCCTGCAGCACCAGCTTCCCCGGGAAACCTGTCCTCACCATGTGCTCCCACACATGAGCAAAAACTGAGTCTATAAGTGCGGGATGAAAAACTTCTCCCTCCTTTTCACACCTGAAACTGGACTCCCATGGGCACCCATGGCCACCCTGCTCTCCTGGAACCCCTGAAACCCAGTGGTGGGCTCCGCCTGTGCCCTCTCCCTGATGCCATCTTTCTGTTCTCTTCCCAGGCGTGGTGTCCAGGCACAGCCTCTCTACGTAGGATACTGTGAAAATGAGTTTGGTGAGGTCTGAAGGGAGAGCCCTGCTGCCCTCGGTCACCGTACACGCAGGAGGAATGATTTCCACCCCTCAAAAACTGCTGTTTTGGCAAAAGGGACCCCTTCCTGCCCCACCTTCTGCTTTGTCTTTGTTGCAATGAACATTTTTTTGCCTTGGTGTGCACTCTCACCTCTCTTTCTATTTTTATTTCTTTAAATCTATAAATAAATGACCCCAAAGAGGAAAAAGGTGCCTTTTCCTGCTCAGCTGGGGCTTGGGAGACCATGCAGGGGTTATTGTTAGCAGGAGATGGGTAGGGCTTGCTCCAGAGATGCCAGTGGAGGAGCATCTTCCCGGCAGCTCCTGAGCTTGCAGGGTGCCTGCTCAGCTGGATAAACTGTGCTTAGTCTCTGCTGCTGTCACAGGGTTTTCTTCTGCAGTCACGCTGTGCTCTGGGTTCCTGTCCTTGTCCCTTCTCTCTCCAATGTCCAGACAGGACGTTGGCCTGCAAACCACCACCTCTGCTGCCCCAAGCCCTGGCTGCTGCCACCTCCTCTGGCTTCTCCTCAGCAGATGACACCCTGGAGCCTCTCCAAGGAGCCCTTGCAAACCTGCTGAGGGGTGCATGGATATTGTGGAATCACTGCTCAGCCTTTCAGACCGTCACCTCTGCTCAGGATTTGGCCAGCTGACCCAACTCTCCTCCTGCTCTGTTGTCCTCAGGATGAGGAGCTCAGCTCTAGGTATCCTCCATCCACAGGGGTTTCTTTGGATGGTGTTTTCCTTGGAGAAGAAACCAGTGATGCTGCTGTCCCACAGAACTGGGACAGGTGTGATTGTTGTCCTCTGGTGCCGTGCTGGAAACAGTGTTCAGCTGAAAGTAGGGAATCTCTGAGAGAAATCCTGGCTGGATGGGACTATTGTGTGTGTGTGTCTTGGTCTTAACTGAGTGAGATCCTCTGTTATGGCTGGAAACCTTTTATGGTTGAAATTTAAATTAAAAATAGTGAATTAACAGTTACTACTGCCTCCTATTTTTAAAAGTTGGATTTTTTCCCTTTTTTCTTCTCCCAGCATGGTGTGAAGTGGTACCTCGGTCGGGTGCTTTGGTCACTGCAGGGAGCTGCTACTGGTGAGCGTGGGGACAAGGAGGGCCCCGGCCCTGGGAAGGGTGCTCTGTTCCCAAGGGGGATGCTCTGTTCCCAGGGATGATGCTCTGCTCCCCAGGCATTGCTCTGTGTGCGCAGAAATGCTCTTCACCACCCCATCCCAACTCCCTACCTGCATCCCACTTGTCCCCCTGCCTTGCCGGGCTCCCTTTCACCCACAGCCAGGTGTGAGAGCCCAAAGGGCCTGGGATGCTCCGTGGGGGACCCACCAACCCAGCGCCTTCCACTAGAGCCTGGTATTGTGAGCCAGGTTAAACATCATGCCAAAATGGTCCCATTTTCCAGGGTGTCTGCACCAGCATCCCCCCAAAACCACCATGCTGGGAGTGGCTCTGTGACATTCCTACCCTTGGAAGGGCCGGGATCCCGGGAGCACCCCGCTCTCCCCGCCGCGGAATCGCCGGGTGGTCCGTTCCTTCCAGAACATCTATTTTGGTCGCGTAAAACTTGCTGGGGAGCAGGAACAGGGAACAGGCAGCGTGTGAATCACTTGGGGCCAACGGGTTTAAAAATAAACCCAAGCGGCAGCGAGGAGCAGCCGCCAAGCCCCCGGATTCCGGCAGGATTGTGCTCCCAGCATCGCCAACCCACCCGTGGGCACCGGCACTGGCCAGGGGGGTTTATTGGGACACGCGGGCACGTGTCTGCTTGTAAACCCGTGTGTGCATCATGCGTGTGCTTGTAAACATGTGTGTGCATTGTGTGTGTGCTTGTAAACATGTGTGTGCATTGTGTGTGTGCTTGTAAACATGTGTGTGCATTGTGTGTACTTGTAAACAATGTGTGTTCATCATGTGTGCTTGTAAATGCGTGTGCGTTGTGAGTGCATTGTGTGTGCTTGTAAACACATGTGCTTGTAAACACGTGTGTTCATTATGTGTGCATCCTGTGTGTGCTTGTAAACACATGCACACACTTCCACAAGTGTAGTTCTGGGTCCTCACACACATGCACTCATGCACACGCTTGCGCACACATGCAAACAGGCCTTTGCACACATGTGCACATGCTTGCACACATGGGCTCTTGCACACATGTACACTCCATGTACATGCTTGCACACACATGCGACTCCTTGCAGACACGCACTTGTGGACACGCTTGCACACACATCCATGGGGGCAGTTGCACACGTGCCCTCATACACTTGCACAAACGTGCACACAGTTGCACACGTGCATTTGGGTCCCTGCACACATGTGCACTCATGCACACGCTTGCACACACGTGCCTGTGGGTCCTTACAAGCACGTACATTGCTGTACATGCTTGCACACACGTGCACACTTGCACACACATGCAAATTGCACAGGCTCACACGCAGGCCTGCAACTGTGTGTGCCTGTGCGTGCCCTTGCCTGTACTTGCACACGTGTGCAGTCTTGCTGCCACACATGCATGCTTGCAGCATGTGTATGTGCTTGCACACGCTTGCACACACGCCACGGCACATGCTTGAACATACACACGCGTGCTTGTGTAGACTGGCACACACGCAGCACCCTTGCACACCCACGTGCCCACACAGCACACGCTTGCACACTCACACAGCTGCACACGCGTGGTAGTGCTGGGGAAGCTGGGCACCCCCAGCTGCTGCTCTGGGACTAATTAATTAATTAACGACCACACCAGGTATTAAAGTCGCTCAGTCTAATTACAGATTTTTTGGGTGACATGGGGTGGAGCAGGGAGGGGGTACATTGGGGGGCGATGAGGGGGATGGGGGGTTGCAGAGCATGCCGGGGTTGATGGGAGGGATGGGGGGGCTGATGGAGGTGATGGAGGATAATGAGGGACATAGGGGGCAATGGCCCGGGAGGGTGATGGGGATGATGGGGGTGATGGGAGACATGGGGGTGATGGGGGACATGGGGGGGTAATGGACCAGGAGAGTGATGGAGATGATGGCAACGATGGGGGCGACGGGGATGATGGGGGGGTGATGGGGGTGACGGAGGTTGATGGGGGGGCGATGGGAATGATGTGGGACACAGGAGTGATGGACCGGGAGGGCGATGGGGGTGATGGGGGGGCTCCGGGCCAGCCCGGCAGGGGGCAGCAGTGGGCGGAGCCCTCCGCCCCTCTCCCCGCCCCCCTCCCTGATTGGCCGCCGCTCCCTCATTATGCTAATACGGCGCGGCTGGGCGGGGCCGGCTGACTGACGTCACGAGCCCGCGGGCGGGCGCGGGCCGAGCCGAGACGAGCGGGGCCGAGCGGGGCGGTGCCGAGCGGGGCCGAGCGGGGCCGGGCCGAGCCGAGCGGAGCCGAGCCTAGCCGAGCCTAGCCGAGCCCAGCCGAGCCGAGCCGAGCCGAGCGGGGCGGTGCCGGGCGGGCGGGCGGTGCCGGGCGGGCCATGGCGGCGGCGGCGGCGGCGGCGGGCGAGGCGGCGGGGGCGGCGTTCAGCACCGCGAACAGCGGCCGGGTGAACGGGCTGAGCCGCCCGCCCGGCGCCATCGCCATGAAGGACCACGACGCCATCAAGCTGTTCGTGGGGCAGATCCCGCGCAACCTGGAGGAGAGCGACCTCAAGCCGCTCTTCGAGGAGTTCGGCCGCATCTACGAGCTCACCGTGCTCAAGGATCGCTTCACCGGCATGCACAAAGGTGCGGGGGCGCCGGGCCGGGGACACCCCCCGGGTGGGACACTGTGAGGGGGGCACCCGGGGATGGGGCTGGCCTGAGGGGAGGTACCGCTCAGGTGGGACACCCTGAGGGGGGGACGACTGTCAGGTGAGGTACCGCTCAGGTGGGACACCCTGAGGCGGGGGGGGGGGAAACCCTCAGGTGAGGTACTGCTGGGGTGGGACACCCTGAGGTGCAGTGCCCTGAAATAGGGGGATCCCTCAGGTGGGAGACCCCTGACATGTGGCACCTGAGTATGGGGCACCCCTGGGGTGGGACATCTTGCGATAGGGGAGACCCCTCCAGTGAGGGACCCCTCAGGTGGAGCGTCCTGAGGTGGGGGGAACCCCTCAGGTGAGGGGTCCTGTCTCTCAGGTGGGACACCCTGATGTGAAGACACCCCTGAGGTGAGGTACCCCTGAGGTGGGACGCTCTGAGATGGGGCACCCAGATGTGGGGCTCTCCTGACATGAGATACCCCTCAGGTGGGATGCTTGAGGTGGAGTGCTCTGAGATAGGGGAACCCCTCAGGTGGGACACCCTGAGGTGGGAAAACAGGAGGTCGAGGACCCTCATATAGGGGGACCCCTGAGGTGAAGACACCCCTGAGGTGGGACATCCCTGAGGTGAAGGCACCCCGATTTGAATACTACTCAGGTGGGACAACCTGAGGTGTGGCACCTAACTACGGGGCACTGCTGGGGTTGAACATCCTAAGGTGGAGTGCCCTGAGATAGGGGTGGGTACCTGTCAGGTGGGATATCCTGAGATGGAGCACCTCGAGACAGGGGAACCTCTGAGGTGGGACATCCCTGACATGGGACAACCCTGAGATGAAGACACACCTGAGGTGAGGTACCTTGGAGGTGGAACACCACTGAGGTGAAGACACTCAAATATGCAGCACCCTTGAGGTGGGATAACCTGAGGTGGAGCACCCCGAGGTACAGGTACCCCTCAGGTGGGACACTTTGAGATGTGGCACCCATGATCTGCAAACACCCCTGAGGTGGGACATGCTGGCATGGGGCACCTCTGAGATGGAGGTACCCCTGAAATGGAGGTACTTCTGTGGTGGGACACCCTGAGGTGGGGCACCCAAATGTGGGGCACCCCTGAGTTGAGTTACACTTAAGGTGGAAGTACCCTTGATATGGAGGTACCCATAAGTATGGGGCACCCCAAGGAGGAGATACCCCTGAGGTGAAGGTACCCCTGAGTTTGGGGCACCATTGAAATGGAGGTACACCTGACATAGGCCACACTGCTATGGGGTACCCCTGAGGTGGAGGTACATCCGAACTAGGGACACCCTGGTACTGGGCACCCCTAAGGTGGAGGCACTCCTGAGGTGAAGGTACATCTGAGGTGGGGGCATCCCAGTATGGGGCATCCTGGTATGTGGGCCCCCTAAGATTGGGGTACCCCAGAGGAAGAGGCCCCCACCAAAGGTGGAAGAACCTCTAGGATGGGGACACCTGGGGGGCACCCACATGGGGGGCACCCACCTGGGGTTAGGGTGCTGCCATCTGTCTTGGGGGCACCCTGGGATCGGAGCGCTGCAGGGCTGGGAGCACCCCAATGGATTTTGGGACACTGTCTGGGTTGGGGGCACCTGTCTGGCATTGGGACACCCACATGAGTTTTGGGTACCACTGGAGTTGGAGCATCCCTGGGATGGAGGCACTCACCTGGTATCGAGGCACCCAGCACAGATGGGGCCCCCCCTGCCTGCACTGTGCCCCCGGTGCTGTGTGGCACCGTGGCACGGGGTGCAGAGCACCAGCAACCCTGAGCAGCGACACACCAAGGGGCTCACACGGCACCTCTGGGGCCCTTCCAGAAACCCCCTCCCGTGAGCCGGGGTCTGTGGGGCTGGAGCAGTGTCAGGGCACCCCAGTGTCACCCAGGCAGGATCCACATGCTGTCACCGAGCCCCTGTGCCACGGGCAGCACCCGTTTCAACATGACTTTCGGGAAGCCGAAACTCGGCACCTGCGGATGTGGCCACATCAATGCCCTTCGGCCGTGGGGCGGCCGCCTGGACTCCACCATTCTCAGCACGGTGGCCTCCGAAATGTCTCCAGGTGCCTCTGAAGCTGTTTGTGTGCCCGGAACAATGGCATTTGCACCTTTCCAGGCCCCCTCAGCGCTCCTTCCATCACGGGCTTCAACGGCTGCGGCCCAGCCGCGTGATTAAATTGCGGACACTCCTCCAATTTGAACGGCATCCTCCCTCCCGGCGAGCCTCTGGAGCGGAATCGCTCCCGCGCCTGCCCTCCAAACTTCTCCAGAACACCCGGGCACTGTCCACGTTGTCGCCTGCAGGGAAAAGGGGGAAAAAAAAGAGAGAAAGAAGAGCGCAGAGGAGGAAGCCAATGTGATTGCGGATGGTAAACACTGGAAATGGCACCGGGACCGAGGCGAGCTGCTGTGCTGATCTCCACTTCCCACCCGCAGTGATTGTATCCAGGGGGGATCTCTCCTTGCTCCCCACGAGGGCAGATGTCCCCAACACCCCGAGGCAGGCGAGGGACCCCATCCCTCGGTGTCCCCCACCCTGCCGCCGCACTGCCTCTCCTCCCAGGCACGCTGATTGTACTTATTAAGAGTTATTAATACTTAATCAGCTGGCGGATTTAATTGTGCCAATATTAAAAATGCATCAATGTCAATTTTATTCATTAAATATTTACTTTGTTGAAGGAAAACTGTTTTGCTGCTGTTTTAATATCACTTTCAGATGCTTTTGGATGTGACCCCAGCAAACTGGGGGGGAGCCCTCGGGGAGGGAGCAGCGCAGCGGCGGCACGAGGACCGGGAATGCTCTGGGAGAGATGGAGGGAAGAGGACGGGACCCTGTCCCCAGGGCTCGCTTGTCGCCGCCAGCTCCGTGTGAGCGAGCGGTTCGGCAGCGTGAGTCAGCGTGGGAAAACCTCACCCCAGGCGCATTCCCGATTCCCGAAGCACCGCGATGTCGGAGGAGCTGGAGCGCCTTCGCCACACAAGTCTCATCCCAAGGAGGATGCTCAGGGCTGGGAGAAATGTGGTGGCAAGCCAGGATGCGTGGCCTTGACACTGAGAGATCTTCCTGGAGGACGTGGGCTGTGGCTTTCCCCAGAGCCTAGGGCTGGAGCAGCACTGCCCACGTGCTGCCTGCTCCTGCCTTGCTCCTTCGTCTATCCCACTGCTCCATCTCCCGCTCTGTTTTGGGGGTGAGCTGTGGCTGCACTGGTGCCCACCTGGGTGTCTGGGTGCCAGGTTGCCACATGCCAGGGTGCTGGGTGCCAGAGTGAAGGGATGCAGGATGCCATGGTGCTGAGGTGCTGGATGCCACTATGCCAGGTTGCAGGGATGCTAGATGCCATTCTGCAGCGTGCTGGAATGCTGGATGCCATGGTGCCAAGGGGCTGGGGATTCCACGGTGCCAGGATGCTCAGGTGCTGAGTGCCACCATGCCAGGATGCTGGGGTGCTGGATGCTAGGGTACCAGGGTGCCAGATGCCATGGTGTTGAGTACCAGGGTCCTGGGCTGTCAGGGTGCTGGGACACTGGACACCATGGTGCTGGGGTGCTGAATGCCAGGGTGCTGAGATACCTCAGTGGCATATTATCCATGCCACCAGTTCCCCGTGTGCCTGGGGCTCTGCGGCAGTGCCGGGCCAGACACTGATCCCTTCTCCCCATCTCCGCAGGCTGTGCCTTCCTCACCTACTGCGCCCGCGACTCGGCGCTGAAGGCTCAGAGCGCCCTGCATGAGCAGAAGACGCTGCCGGGGGTAAGTGACACCGGGGGGGTCGGGGTGAGCTGGGGTGGGGGCCGGTGACACCTCCCTGGGGCGCGGGAGCCACTTCCAGTGGCCGCAAACCGAGGAATCGATTTTCCTGCCGCCCGCGTGCTGTTGCGCCTTCTGTGGGCTCCGACCTCCCGAGCTTAACAAAGTGAAAATAAATATTTAATTATTCGCCTAAATAAAAATCAATAGGCCCGCGGGTTGGCTGGGGAACGTGCCGGGGCCCGTGAATATCAATCCCTGCCGCGGGTGCGCGGGGCTGGCGGAGGGGGACGTGGGTCAAGGGGATGTGGCTTCCTGAGATGTGCTGTCACTGGGGTTACTGGGCGCTAGTAGGTTTAAGAGTTAATAGCCCATTTCGGCAGCCTAAAGGAGGCGGGGTCAGGCCTTGCCATGGGGGAATCTCATCAGGCACACAGGTGAGGTGTATGGCTGCCGTAGCTGCTGAGCCCTTTCCACAGGGCGAGCACAGGGATGCGTGTGAGCATGTGCGTGCATGTGAGTGTGTGGGCACAAGCCCTGCCTGGGCACATGTTTGCGCACACCCCTCTGTGCCTGTGTGTTCGTGGGGGGCGTGGGGGGCATCTGGGCAGGTGTGGTCATGTGTTCAAACCCCTGTGTTGGTGCTCCCATCTGCGTGTGCTCACCTGTCTGTGCCTGAGCACACGTCACTGTGCTTGTGAACACTCCTCTGTGCCTGTGTGCCCACCTCTGTGCTTGTGCACAGCCACGGGTGCTTGTGTAGACACCTGTGTGTGCCTGTGAAAACACCCCTGTGCCTGTGCATGCACCTCCATGCTTGTGCACACCCACGTGTGCTTGTGTACCTCTCTACATGTGCACACTCCTCTGTGCTTGTGCATGCCTCCTGTACGTGTGCACACCCGTGTGTGCTTATACAATCCCCCTGTACCTGTGCTTACACCTCTATACCTGTGCTCACCCCTGTACCTATGCTCACACCTCTATACCTGTGCTCACACCTGTATCTATGCTCACACCTCTATACATATGCTCACACCTCTGTACCTGTGCTCACACCTGTACCTGTGCTCACACCTCTGTACCTGTGCTCACACCTCTATACCTGTGCTCACACCTCTATACCTGTGCTCACACCCCTGTACCTGTGCTCACACATGTATCTATGCTCACACCTGTACCTGTGCTCACACCTGTACCTGTGCTCACACCTCTGTACCTGTGCTCACCCCTGTACCTATGCTCACACCTCTATACCTGTGCTCACACATGTATCTATGCTCACACCTCTATACATGTGCTCACACCTCTGTACCTGTGCTCACACCTGTACCTGTGCTCACACCTCTGTACCTGTGCTCACACCTCTGTACCTGTGCTCACACCTCCACCTGAGCACCCCTCTTTCCCCCTTCCCCCCTCCCCTCTCCTCTTTTCCCTCCCCTTCAGGCCCCGCCCCCGGCGCTGCGCGGGGGGCGTGTCCAGCCTGGGGGCGTGTCCAGCTTGGGGGGCGTGTCCCACCGCGGCCTCGCCCCTCGGCCCAGCCCGGCCCGGCTCGGCTCGCCGGGGCTGCGGCCGCCCCGCCCCTGCCCCGCCCCCCGCGCAGCTGCGCGAGCCCAGCCGAGCCCAGCCGAACCGAGCCGAGCTCAGCCGAGTCGAGCCGAGCCCAGCCGAGCCGAGCCGAGCCGAGCCGAGCCCAGCCGAGCCGCCTCGGGTGGAGCCGCCGTGCCGGTCCGGCCGGTCCGGCCATGCAGCTGCCGCAGGTGCCGGCGCCCGGGCCGCGGCCGCCCGTGCTGTGGGTGCCCGCCGGGTCCAAGATCCTCTGCATCGAGGTAGGGCCCCGCCTTTGTCTGCCGCCGCCTCCGCTCCGCCCGGCCCGGCACGGCCCGGCACCGCCCGGCAGCCTCTGCCCGCGCCGGCGTGGGGGGGCTGAGCCCGGGGAGGTTGTAGGAGGGATGTGGGTGATGGTGAGGGGCTGTATCTGCTCCCGGGGATCGGCATGAAGGGATGTTGGCAGGGGTGATGGTGAAGGGATGTATCTGAACCCAGGGATGGGGATGGGAACGGGGATGGAGAGGTGTTGGTGAGGGGGTGTATCTGCTCCCAGGGATGGGCTGGGGGTGGGGATGAAGCAGCGTTGGTGATCAGGATGCGTTTGCACACAGGGTTCGGGATGAAGATGGAGGGGTGTTGGTGATCAGGATGTATTTGCACACAGGGATGAGGATGGAGGGGTGTTGATGAGCAGGGTGCATCAGCACGCAGGGTTGGTGTGTGTGTTGGTGTGCAGGGTGTATCTGCACCCATGGATGGAGGATGTGGGTGTTGCAGGGTGTATCTGCACCCAGGGATGAGGATGGAGGGGTGTTGGAGAGTGGGTGTATCTGCTCCCAGGGATGGGGATGGAGGGGTGTTGCTGAGCAGGGTGTATCTGCAGCCATGGAAGGGGTGTGTGAGTGGGGGTGTTGCCGAGCAGGATGTATGTGCTCCCAGGGATTGGGATGGAAAGGTGTTGGTGAGGGGGTGTATCTGCACCCACAGATAGGGTGTGTGGGTGTTGTTGAGTGGGCTGTATCTGCACCCAGAGATGAGGTGCATGCACTGGCAGGGCAGTTGTTGGTACTGAGGATGTATTTGCGCTCAGGGATAGGGATTGTGACTGTGTTTGTGTGTGTGTGTGTGGCTGAGAGGCTGTATCTGCATCCAGGGATGGGGAGGGTGTCGGCAGGGAGGTGTTGGTGAAGAGGTGTATCTGCATCCAGGAATGGGCAGGGTGTTGGTGAGGGGTGTTGGTAGAGGCTGTTGGTGAAGAGGTGTATTTGCAGGGAGGCTGTATGTGAGTGTGGGTGTCGGTGAGAAGGGTGTACCTGCTGCCAGTGACAGGGTGTGTTGGTGAGCAGGGTGTATTTGCAGGCAGAGATGGAGAATGTGCACGCCTGTGTTGGTGAGGGTGTGTATCAGCCTCCAGGGATGGTTTTAGTGTCAGTGTGTTGGCTGGAGGGTGTATTTTTCCACCCTGGTTTGTGTGTGCCTGCGGTTGCAGGTGTACAGAGGGCAGTGCTCGGGGGATGCTGTGCCCACAGGTGGTGCAGGGGGGTGGGCGTGCGTTGGCGGGGGTACAGCTTTGTCCCCCCCGGGCATGCACAGGTGGGTGTTGGTGGGTGTGCAAGTGTGCTGGTGTCTCTGTGTGTGTGTGTGTGTGTGTGTAAAGAGGTGCTGGGGGTGTCTTTGCCCCTAGAGACAGTGACAGGCTGTGGGTGTGGGTGCACGTGGGCCAGGGGGCTGGTGGTGATGGGGCTGTGAGTGTGTGCAGGGGGTGAGCAGAGTGCAGGTGTGCATGCAGGTATCGCACAGGCCCCCACACTGGGGGTGTGCTGGGAGCTGCTCAGATGTGCTCAGGTTTGCACAGGACTGCACCGGGCCCCAGTGTGGGTGGGTGGGGATGGGGTGGGGTGGGGGTGCTGCTGGGGAGTGCTGTGGCCATCCAGGGCGGTGTCCTGGAGTGTCCCTGTGTCCATAAAGGACTCCTTAGGGTCCCGCTGTGGGTTCTGCAGTGGCAGTGGGGAAACTGAAGCGAGGGCCGTTGTGTCCCAGTGCTGGCTGTGCACCCTGGGGCGTGTGCCCACGGCTGTGCAGGATCCACGGCCACGGGGAGGGCGTTGTGGGTGCTGTGTGGGTGCGTGGGGGTTCATGAGGGCTCGGGGAGTGCGGGTGCACACGGGGCTGGGTGCAGTGGGTGCGTGGCCACACGTGGGTGCGCAGCAGTGCTGGTTGTGCAGCGCTGCGTGGGCACGAGCGCGGGGCCGTGCCAGGGGTGTGTGAGTGGGTGTGTGGGTGGGCGGGTGTGCATGGAGGGTGCTGGGGCGTCTGTGGTGGTGCTAAGGGGTGTGTGGGTGTGTGGCTGTAGGGGGGTGTGGCTGTTCAGGGGGTGTGCCAGGGTGACCGTGCACGTGCAGGCTGTGTGGTGGTGTGATTGTTCCTAGGCTGGCTGTGTCCCTCACTGTGGGTCACCCCTGGGGCTTTGGCAGGGTGTTCCCATGATGGGTGATTGCCTGTAACCCAGTTTCTGTTTCCCTGCACCGGGTGTTGGCTGCCTGGGGGCCCCAGCATGACGTGGACACCAGGCTCCCACGGGTGCCTGCTGCTCCAGCGTCACCTGCCACCTCCATCTCGGCTCATTTGGATGCGTGGTGGCCTGCTGGATCCTCCAGCTGTTGGTTTTGAGGAGAAGGAGGAGAAGGAGGAGGAGGAGGAGGATGCTGGAGGAGGATGCTAAAGAAGGAACAAAGGCTAGAAGTGACCCTGTTCCCCCTGCCAGTGATTCATCATGGACTGGCTCTCCCCAGTGCCCAGGCAGTTGGAGGGGGCCAAATTTGGGTGGGGGACAGTGCCCAAGCGGTCAGGAGGTGGTTTAGCAACCCATGGTGACCCCTGGGCTGTGGGGCAGGGGTGGTTTGGCCATGGGGTGCTGTAGCTGGGGCTCTGTGGGGTGACGGTGATGGTGGGTGCTGGGACACCCCAGCCAGGGTCTCCTATGACCATGGCCTTGGGGTTGGGGAGATGGATGGTAGTTGGGAATGGATGTGTGGGTGCTGTGGGGGTGGAAAGGTGGGTGACAGGGAGATGGGGGATGGATGGGTGCCATGGGGATGGATGGGTGTTAGGACTGTGGAGGGTGCTATGGGGATGGATGGGTGTTGGGGGATGGATGGATGGATGTGCGTGTGTGTTGGGGATATGGATGGGTACTATGGGGACGGATGGATGCTGTGGGACTGGATGTTGGGGAATGGATGGATGGATGGATGTTGGTGATATGGATGAATGCTATGGGAATGGATGAGGACAGGTGCTGAGGGCATGGATGGATGCTAAGGGGATGGATGGGTGTTGGGGAATGGATGGATGAGTGTTGGGGATATGGATGAGTGCTAGGGAATGAGTGTTGGGGGATGGATGGGTGAATCCTGGGGGGAGATGGATGTGTGAGTGATTGTGTGGGTGTCTGGGATGGGTGAATGCAAGGATGGGTGTTGGGGGGTGGGCGGAATGGATGAAGGGCTGTTGGGCAGCGGTGGGTGACGGTGTGGACACGGTGCAGGGGTGCTGTGGGGACAGCTGGGCGCAGGGGGAGGTCTGAGTGGCACAGGAGCTGGTGCAGGGGGTCACCAGGCACCTCATAATGGGCATGTGGCAATGCCAAGGATGGCAAAACCCCCTTTTGGGGGTGTCCAGAGGCCGGGGCGGTTTCTCCCCAGTGTGGTGCAGCAGCCCTGGGGTAGGTTAAGCCAGTCCCCGAGGCCTGACATTTATAAACATCAGCCGCTCCCGGGGAATCAATACAGTTTAATAACCGGCGAGCGGAGACGGGAGACACATCAAAATGACACTCTGCGGCTCCGTAAATGTTATTCTAAATCATCCTCGCTGGGTTTATTGCATTAAGCACACAGCAGCGGGCACGGGAAATTTATTCCAGCAAAGGCCATCACGCTGGGAAATAGGGCTGGCGGGTCAGTGCAGGGGGAGCAGCCCCCCCAAAACTGGGGTTCCCTCCTCCCGGCTTCAACAGGGATGTGGGGGACAGGGGGTGCTGCTTTTAGGGTCTTGTTGCTGTCACAGCCTCCTGGGTCTGGGGTGAGCTGAATCCTGCCCCGCACAGGATGGATGTTCGGGGGGCTGGTGACATGGATGGATGAGGTGTCCCTTGGTGCCACCCTGTGCCACCCAGTGGCTTCTGGGGACTCAAACCCTTCCCTGGACCATCCCCAGCTCTGCGCTGACATTTCTCTCCACGTTTCCCTGGAGACGAGGCGGTTGCTGTGGAAACCTCCCTCCTCTTCTCTCTTCCCCATCCTCTTCCTCTCCCTGATGCGAGGGGGACTGGCTCTGCCCCCACGCAGCCCCGAAATTTGGGGACCCCCTCCAGGGGTGTGGTGGGGGCACCCTGGGATGGGGCTGCACATGCGCGTGGGGGCGACTGTCCCATGTGTGCTCGAGGCGTGTCCGTGTGCGCACCCCCGCGCCGTCATGCGTGACATCTCGCCGTTGCCGTGACGACCCCATCGAGCACATGGCTCGGGCTCCGCAGCATCGCGGGGGAAGCACGCTTGTTGCCATGGATACGGCCATAATTGTAGCATTTTTCGGCTAAAAGAGGGGAAAAAGGAGGGGGAGAGAGGAGGAGAAATGGCTCCATGGGGCAGCGGGCCAGGGCTGTGTGTGCCCACCCGGTGTGTCCTGCTGCACACACGTGTCGCACACGCGGGTACACGCGGCGGGGACAAGGATGGCCGAATTTGGGTGAGGTCTGGGGAAAGGAGGGCGGTGGTGCCGGAGGGGCTGGGGCTGGCGGGGTGCTGCTGCTGCCTCTGCAGTCCTTTGCAGTCGAGGAAAGTGGGCAGGCGGCCAAGCCTGGCACCGGCAGCCCGGCGGGCGCCTGCAGCACCGGGTGCCCATCCCTGGGGCCGGAGCATCGCCCTCCACATGTGGCATCCCCAGGTCGGCGTGGCCGCGAGCCCCGGATCTGTTCTTGCACGGCCTTCCCCTTGTTCCTGGCTCCCTGTGCCACTCTGGGGCCAAATCCTGCTGTTCCCCATGGAAAGGGTTCAGGGGGCACCGCACTGACCACCCACTCCCCCTTGTGTGTTGCAGATGAACCGCCCCATCCAGGTGAAGCCGGCCGACAGCGAGGGCCGAGGAGGTAGGTCCCTAGCCAGGTTCCCTGGCTGCCTGGCACGGACAGGGGTGCACAGGGTCACCTGGGGGAAATGGGGCACACGATGGCATTGCGGGGGCCACCGTGGGGAGTTTGGTTTGCGGAGAAACCATGAAAAGAGCTTCCTTTGCTGGTGGCATCCAAACCTGAGTGCAGAGCAAATGCCATCTTGTCTCTCCCTGCCCTACCAGCTGGAATGTCATCCTGGGAATGTCCTAACATCATCCTGATGTCATACCATGAGCATCTCGACATCCTGGGGGGCACAGGGAGAGCCAGCTGCTCTCCCACACTGCCTTTATCCACCAAACAAGCCAATTCCCTGCCCAGCATTGCCTGCAGGACCCCCAGCAGAGTCAGGGTGCAGGAGTTGGCTGCACATGGCCCGAGCCCCTCTCAAACAGAAACTGCCATCCCCCCACCCCGAAATTCTCCGTGGGCACTCGCAGCTCATAGGGCTGCACCGTTTCCAGGCTGAGGTGATAATGTGGGCAAAAATCGCAGGAATTGGATCAAAATCCCACATTTGCTGTGTCGCTGGGCAGGTAGGCGCACTCGGACACGTGGGATGCTCCCATGGGGCCCCCTGCCCTCGGCAGGACAGCCGAGGTAGACACCCCCCTATTCAAACCCCGTTATTAAACACGCTGGGAGCTGGTGCCAGCACGTCCCAGAGGGACCTGGCAAATAAATTACCCACTTACCGAGCGTACTTGGTGAAGCATTAAAAATCGATGGGCGAGCTGGGGCTCCTGGCTCCGGCCCCTCGCCCGGGAGGCGACACTGGGCCGCCCAGCCCGCTACCCCCGGCTGCCCTCGCCGGGAGATGGTTTATATTTAACCAGACAACACACAAGCATTATTCCCTTAACTAATTTTCCTGGTACCTTAACGGACAGAGCATTCATCGTCTCCTGCCATTATTTATTTATTTCCCCGGCAACGCTCTTGACAGGGCACCTTATTTTCTTTGTCAAATGCCATTAGCGTGCGGCGGGAGCGCGCGGCCGCACAAGACAGATGCTGGTAATAATCATGAAATTCTCATTATTTACTCTCCCTTCTCTTGTGTTTGGGTTATTGATGTCCCCCGGGCACGGCCGGAGGCTGCGGGTTGTTCTGTGAGTCGATCATGTGAAGGCGATCGCGGCTGGTTTGTGGGTTCTCTTTGTTCCCTGCCGCATCCCGCCTCAGCGCCGGGGGAGTCGGCCCCTCTATCCCTAGGAAAAGCCCCAGCTCCACTCCCTAAAGTGACAGCTCTTCCCAGCTTCACCCCTCAGCAATTTCCCCACAGGAGAGCTTTTCCCACCCTGGGTGTTCTGTAGGATGGAGGTGGTAAACCCAGGATTGTTGTCATTCCCTCCCCGTGCTCCGGTGTCACCCGGCTCTTCCCCTCCACACACCATTTGTGATGAGGGGATGGGATGGGAGGGACATCCTGCTCTGCAATGGCCTTGGTTTTGTTTTTAGAAGACAGGAAGCTCTTTGTGGGCATGCTGGGGAAGCAACAGAGTGAGGACGATGTCCGCCGCCTCTTTGAGCCCTTCGGCCAAATCGAGGAGTGCACCATCCTGCGAGGGCCTGATGGAGCCAGCAAAGGTGGGCTTTGGGGTGCTGGGTGGGCACCTTGTGGACCCACAGTGGCCAAATCCAACCTGTGCTGTGTCCCTTCTGTGTCCTTAGGTTGTGCCTTTGTGAAATATGGGAGCCATGCCGAGGCACAGGCTGCCATCAACAGCCTGCACGGCAGCCAAACCATGCCGGTAAGTGCCAGGCTCGCACCCTGCCCCATCTGACCCTGCCTAATCCCATCACCAGCTAATTTGATCGTCTCTCTAATTGGATCAAAATCCTACAGACCAGCAATTTGTTGGCCACATCACCCCGAGGTTCCTCCTTGCCAGGAGCTGAGCCCCAGAGGTGGGAGTGCGGGGCTAATTCCCTCCGTGCTGGAGATAGGGGCTGTTTAATTAACGCTGAAGGTCAAAACTGAACGAGGAGGGGAAAAAGGAAGCAGAGGTCAGGGAGCTGCCACCTGGGAGAAAAACTGGCTATAATTAGACCTCCCATCGATCGCTGGCTGCTGCCAAGCTGGGCAATGTCCCCGGGACCGAGGATGCTGCCAGCACCCACAGCTGGGGACACGTTCTGGGGTCATTGCCGGTGTCCTGCCATCAGCCCCATCTTCCCTCCTGCCTCAGGGCGCCTCGTCCAGCCTGGTGGTGAAGTTTGCGGACACGGATAAGGAGAGGACCCTGCGTCGGATGCATCAGATGGCGGGGCAGCTGGGCATCTTCAACCCCATGACCATCCAGTTTGGCGCCTACGGGGCCTACACACAAGCGGTAGGAGCTGCTGCACACCGGGGAGTTTTTGGGAGGCCCCGTAGCTGCAGGGGGGCTGGTTTGGCCCGTGAAAGTACCAGTGCCAGCGGGGGTGGATGCCTGTCAGGGCTGGTGTATCCCAGTCTAGGGGTACACAGAGGGCTTTACCCTCTGGGTGAGGGTGGCTGTAGGGCACAGTAGTCCCATATTTAGCATCGTCTGGGCCTCCTCCTGTCCCCAGGTCTGGCAGCAGGTGGCATTTATTCCTCTGAGTCCCCGTGGGCAGGTGCAAAGCAGGAATGCTAATTTACCCTGTCTTCTCCCTCCTCTCTGCCTCCTGCACTCTTTCCCCTTTTCCCCCCTTTCTTTCCCTAAGATCATGCAGCAGCAGGCAGCCCTGATGGCAGCTGCCCAGGGCACTTGCCTCAACCCCATGGCCGCCATCGCCGCCGCCCAGATGCAACAAATGGCCGCCTTCAACGTCAGCGGGCTGGTGGCTGCCCCCCTCACCCCCTCTTCAGGTATGACCCCCCTCCATGTGCCGCTCAGCACTCTTGGGGGGGCTGCCAGTGCTGACACCCCCTCCCGCAGGTACGAGCACCCCTCCGGGGATCAGCACGGCGCCGGTGCCCAGCATTGCCGCGCCCATCGGCGTGAACGGCTTCAGCCCCCTGCCACCCCAGACCAACGGGCAGCCCGCCTCCGACACCATCTACACCAACGGCATCCACCCCTACCCAGGTACCCTCCTCCACTGCCCGGGGGCTCTGCCACGGCTCCCAGGGCTGGGGACATCCCTCGGGGCTGGGAACATCCCCCGGGGCTGTGGGTGCTCCCTGGGCCTGGGGACATCCCCCAGGGCTGTGGACGCTCCCTGAGCCTGGGGACATCCCTCTGGGCTGTGGACGCTCCCTGAGCCTGGGGACATCCCTCTGGGCTGGGGACACATGCTTAGCTCATGCTGGACGCTCCAGGGGTGCTTCCCACTTCGGGAATACGCTGGATAGACCAGTCGTGTGCTGATCCCTACTGAATTCCCTCCTCCCATGGTGTTGTGAGCGGTACAGGGAAGAGGGAATTCGGGCAGGAAACAGCTCTGCCCCTCCGTGGTGGCACTTAGCCCAGCCCTTTCCCATGGGAGCTGTGCATCCCTGGCTTTCTCTGGCTTATTCTCTCTTCCTTTTTCTTTCTTTTCTCTTCCCAGCTCAAAGCCCCACGGTGGCAGACCCCCTCCAGCAGGCCTATGCCGGCATGCAGCACTATGCAGGTCTCAAACTCCGCTTCCCTCTCCTTCCCTCTCTCCCCTCTTTGCTCCTCACCCTTAATTTTGGGAGTTGAATGTCACCGTGGGGTTGAACATTGGATTGAGGCAGTGTACGTGGGCACGGAGTGATGAGGGGAGCAGCAGGTGCTGTGCCCTGGCAGGAGCTCCAGGGCAGTGATGAGGGTGATGCCAATGAAAGCACCATCCCCTCATCCCACCAACATGGATGTGCTCCTGGCCCGGCCCTCCGTGCAAATTTTGGATGGGGGAAAGAGAGTTTTAATGTCCATGGAACTGAGAGAACTCTGTGGAGAGGCCTGGCAGTGGCACCTAGGAGAGGGGGCAAGGTTTGGGAGGTAACGGAGACACCAGAAGTCCTTGATGTTCGTCATGTGGCCAAATCTGACGGCCAAGGGGATGGGCTGTGGGGAGAAGGGAGTCAAAGCCTCCCATGGAAGTATGTGGAGCCCAGCAGCCATTTCTTTATGAGCACTGACAGAAACGTCCAGATTTTCAACAGAAAATCAAGTTTTGGACCCCAAATGTTTGGGGTTTTTCAATCGAAAGTGCCATCTTTCCTCAGCCTTGAGTCTGTATTACTGCTATCACAAACATCCCTCCTGGGGGAGCCATCCCTGGTGTGCCAGGAAGGGTGGGAAAGGCAGAGCCAGCAGCCCTGGGGCAGGAGAGGCACCTCCATTGCAGGTGACAGTGGGGCACATCCCCATCCCAGCCCTTCCCGGGGCTGGGACGGATGCCGTGGCCTCAGCTCCGTGTTTCTCTCTTCCAGCAGCATATCCCACTGCCTATGCTCCCATCAGCCAAGCCTTTCCCCAGCAGGCACCGCTCATCCCGCAGCAGCAGCGAGAAGGTGAGGGGTGGGGGTCACCCCTCCGTGGGGCCGGGGGCTCCTCGGTGTCCCCCCAGGGTGATCCCACCTCGTGGCTCACGTGTGCTGTCCTTTGTGTGTCACCCAGGTCCCGAGGGCTGTAACCTGTTTATTTATCACCTGCCCCAGGAGTTCGGGGACGCGGAGCTCACGCAGATGTTCTTGCCTTTCGGCAACGTCATCTCTGCCAAAGTCTTTGTGGACCGTGCCACCAACCAGAGTAAATGCTTTGGTAAGTCCCGGGGTGTGGCTCTCCCTGGTGTCCCAGCTCGGGGCTCCAGCTGTCCTCAGCATCCCAGCTCAGAGGTCCAACTCTCCTCAGCATCCCAGCCTGGAGTTCTGCTTCTTCCTCAACATCCCAACTCAAGGGTCCAGGTCTCCTCAGTATCCCAGCCCAAGGGTTCAGGTTTCCTCAGCTTCCCAGCTTAGAGATCCAGCTCTCCTCAATATCCCAACTCTCTCCAGTCTCCAGCCTGGGGGTCCCATTCTCCCTCCTTGGCTCTTCCCAGTGTTCCCAGCTCAGGGGTCTGGCTCCACCCAGTATCCCCATGTTGGGGGTCTGGCTGTCTCCAGTGTCCCCAACTCAGGGGTCTGAGCATCTCCATCTTGGGGGTCCATCTCTCCCCAGTGTCTCTGCTTGGGAGTCCATCTCTCTCCAGCATCATTTTGGAGTCTGTCTCTTCCCTGGTCTCCAGCTCAGATGTCCATGTCTCCCTGTTATCCCTAGCTCAGGAATTCATCTCTCTCTCTCACAGACCTTGGTGTCCCCACAGACCCTGTCACCTTGGTGTCCCCATAGACTCTGTCACCTCAGTGGTGTCTTTGGAGGCCCCATCACCTGAGTGTCCCAACAGACCCCGTCAGTCTTGTGTCCCCACAGACCTGCAGGCCTTGGTTTCCCCACAGATCCTGCAGCCCCCCAGTGTCCCTGCAGCCCCCATCACCTTGGTGTTCCCACAGACCCTCAGACCTTGGTGTCGCCACAGATCCTGTCACCTCAGTGTCCCTGCAGCCCCCATCACCTTGGTGTCCTCACAATCCCCACCAATTTGACAGACCCTGTCACCCCAGTGACCCCACAAATCCAATCCCGTAGTGTCCCTGCAGACCACTGCAGTGTCCCTGTGGACCCTCCTATGCTGGTGTCCCCACAGACCCTGTCACCTCAATGTCCCTGCAGACCTTGGTGTCCCCGAACACGCCGTCAGCCTGTCACCCGGTCCCCTGCAATCCGGGGCTGTGCTGTCACCCCACAACTCCCTCTCCCAGCACCCCTAACACAGGAGCATCCTGTGGGATTTCAGTGCCTGTGCTGAGGTGAAGCAGCTGCCTGTGATGTCTGTGGTGACAAACCCCGCTGTCCCCTCCGCAGGTTTCGTCAGTTTTGACAATCCGACGAGCGCCCAGGCGGCCATTCAGGCCATGAATGGCTTCCAGATTGGCATGAAGAGGCTAAAAGTCCAGCTAAAGCGGCCGAAAGATGCCAACAGACCCTACTGACCCCAGCAGAGAGGTAGGGGGGGGCCGGCCCGCGGTGCCCGGGGGGGTCGTGGCAGTCGGGGTGGGCCCCCCCAGGGCATCGCTGTGTTATGTCCCTGAGCGTGTGCAGGGATCTCTGTGCCTGGGACCCTCTGTGTGCGTGTTCCCAATGGATTTGGGTCCTTCCCTGCCTCCTTCCCTCCCTCCAACCCCCAGGAACCAGGCTAACAGCCCCTTCCCTCTTTTTCAGGTCGGGCGTCCCGCGGTGTCTGACGACTTTCCCCTTCCCCAAGTGCAGTATCCAAACCCGTAACTCTCTTTCTTTG
>NW_016690238.1:870627-892116 GCF_001604755.1 Lepidothrix coronata | reverse complement strand
AAAAAAAAAAAAAAAAAAAAAAAAAAAAAAAAGAAAAATGTGAGGTTTCGGCAGAAACGAAGCGAAGCGAAATAAACTTATTTTGTCAAACTCGTCACCTTGGTTGGTTCTTCAGAGCAATCACTGCCGCGTCCATCCCACCACCCAGAGGCAACAGTGGGGCCCCTTTCTGACCAGCTCTACTCCAGCTGGGCTGGAGCACCCGCTGGGAATTTGGTGAAGTCGGGAGAGGACCGTGAGCCTCTCTTTTTATTTGCTTTTTCCCAGGAATGATTATTTTTCAGAGGAATTCACCGTGGCTGTGGAGGGGGTTGAGGCAGGACCTGACCCCTGTGGTTCCCCCGATCTTTCCAAGCAGTGCTGGAGATTCAGGGGGATGTGGCCGTGTCTCATGGGATGTCCCCTCACAGCTGAGGGTACAGCTGAGCGACTGCCAGGATCCTGGGGAAGTGACTGGATTTATTTTTTGTTTAAGGAAGGGACAAATAACCAAACCTCACAAACTTAATCAAAAAAAGCCCCAAGGGCTGGGTGGCAGAGTGGGTGGCGAGGGGACAGTCACCAGCCTGGGTTTGGGCTCCCCTTGGGGACATGGAGCAGCTGGTGTGGGATGAGTGGGAATGGATAGATGCTGGGGTCCCTCCAGGGGGGACAGAGGGCAGTGACATGGCAGAGGTGACACTGAGGCTGCACCCACTGGTGTGATGAGCCTGTCAGGTCTCAGCTGGTGACTGTACCTAACCAGGGTAATTTTTATGTCAATTCTTAATTTCTTTTATAAATCCTGGCTGAAACCGTGACTGACCTGGAAAGCCCCCAGGCCATGGGGAACCTCAGTGCCCAGCCACCCCTGCCAGCCCCTCACCCCCGTGCTGAGCCCCAGGACCCTCCGGGGCTTCTCAAGTGGGTTTTCATCCAGGCTGGGGCACGGCAGGATGCAGCCATGCCAACGCTGCCTCTGTGAAGTTATTTGGATCAGCTTGGGCTGAAATAAAACACCATCCCTGGGAGGTTCCTTCGTATTTGAGTCTTTGCTGTAGCCCCAGTCCCTGCAGCGTCCCTTCAGTGGGGTCCCATCCCTGAGGCACAATCCCTTCTCCATGGTGTGGTCCCCACTCCACAGCACCATCCCTTTGCCATGTGATTCTCTTCCCACAGACCCAGCCCTTTCCCAAAGCCACATCAATTCCCTATAACACTTTCCCCCATGATTCCATCCCTTCCCCTTAATTCTATCCCTTCCCCTCAATTCTATCCCTTCCCTTCAATTCTATCCCTTCCCCATAGTCCTATCCTAACCTGTGCCACCATCTCTTCCCTGTTAACCTCTCCCTTCCCCACCATCCCATCCCTTCCCAGTGCCCCCATCCCTTTCCCATGATCCTATCCCTTTCCTGCATCCCCATTCCTTCCCCACCATGCCATCCTTTCCCCATGCCTCTCTTCCCCACAGTCCCATTCCTTCCCTGTGCCCCATCCCTTCCCTACAATCCCCTCCCTTCCCCACGCCCCAATCCCTTCCCCACCATCCCCTGCCCTCCCCACCCCCAGACTTTAACCCCAGTTAAATCCACCAACACAGATTTCTTTTCTCTTTTTTTTTTTTTCTGTGTTTTTGGGTTTGTTTTGGTTCTTTGTTATTTTTTTGCTTCTGTTTCTCATCGATAAAAACGCCGTCGCTGCCAACACCAGGAGGGGCAGCTCCCGGCCCCGCGGCTCCTTCTCCACGCTGCCACAGGGTGGGGACACCGAGGACAGGACAGGGAGGGGACAAGGGACCGCCAAACCCGCCTGGTGCTCCCGGGGTGCCCGACGCCTATGTACAGGTGGAGCCACTGGCACTGGCCCTGGCTCTGCCCTGCCCGGGGGGCTCAAATCCCACTCGGCCTTTCCTGGCCTTGCCTGGGGGGCTCCACTCAGTGCCCGGGGGGTCCCGGGGGTCCCACCACTGCCACCGCTCAGTTTGTGTACACCTGAGTCCCGATCACACGCATGATCTCCTTCTGGATTTTGGGGTCCTGAGTATTGATATTGGCATCTCCCACTTGGCCGTCTTCGTACCTGGAAGGGGAGGAGGGGGGTCAGGGGGGGTCCCGGGGGGGTCCCGCGGGTTCCAGCGAGGTGGCACAGCTGGGACTCACACAAAGAAGAAGCGGGTGCAGACGTGGTCCGAGACGGGGCACACCCAGATGTTGCCGTGTTTCTGCAGGTCCTTGGAGGTGATCACTGCCGGGGGAAGGGGCTGTTGGACACGGGGTGGGGAATGGAGGCCCCGGGGTGGGGAATGGAGGCCCCGGCTGGGCATGGCCGGTGCTGGGGGCACAGCTGGGGGTGGGGACCCTCCCTCCCTCCTCCACTCGCCCAGTGATCCTGTGGGTGCTGCCCATGCCCCCCCCATTGCCCCCTCATGTCCCCACACCTTCACAAAGCGCGATGCAGTTCAGGTTGCGGCTCTGGAGGAAGCGGGACTGGATGGAGCGGGTCTGTGGAGAGAGCAGCCAGTGTTACCACCCTGTGGGTGCCATATCCCCATCCCCATCCTCCCCAGTGTCCCCCAGCCTGTCACCTGGGGGATGGTGTTCATCCTGTTGTACCGCTGCACCAGCTCATCCTTCGACGGCATCCGGTGCTGGCCTTTCCCCATCCCTGTGGAGAAGGAGGTGGTGGCCATCACTCCCGGCAGGGAACACTGCGAGGGTGACGAGGGGACACATGCCACAGACAGGGATGGCTGAGTGCTCCCGCCCTTTGGCCGAGCCCTGGGAACCCCCCAAAA
Organism: Lepidothrix coronata; assembly: GCF_001604755.1. NCBI lineage: Eukaryota > Metazoa > Chordata > Aves > Passeriformes > Pipridae > Lepidothrix > Lepidothrix coronata. Next base: position 889,340 of record NW_016690238.1, on the reverse strand, counting down.
GCAGGCACAGAAGCTTTTGGAGCCTAGAAAGCATTGGGGTTTTTATTCCCTGGTGTGTGGGAAAGTCCCAGCCCGGCTGGGAAGAGGCTGGTGCAGGTGATCTGGATGTGGGATGGTGCCGACTCTGGTGTGGCTCCTCTGGCCGGCGCGATGCCAAACCTCCCGGGCCCATGCAGGGGGTGGGGATGGGAGCACAGGCAGGACTGGGCAGAGCAGGCAGCCTCTTACCTGAGTATCCAAAGGAAATACTGGAGATGGGGCTCAGATAGATGCCCTTGCCATAGGCTGCTCCATGCAGCTTGCAGGAAAACACCAGGATGAGTGTGGTGGGGTCACCTCGACAGCTCAGGCGCGGTGACAGTGGAGGCACTTGGAACGCCCCGCTGCCTGTCCCCCTCCTTACCTGCCTGTCCCATTCCCTGCCTGCCTGCTCCCCTCTCTCCCTCCCTCCCTCCCTGCCTGCCACTCCGGGGTGCTTCTGGCCTGTGGAGCAGAGCGGTACCTGCAGTTTGGTGTAGGAAGCGTTGACCAGTCCGTTGCGGAGGATGGAATGCCAGTTCTCAATGTGAGAGCCGCTGGAAAAAGTCAGCCCCACGTCAGCCCCACAGGGTTCGTTGCGGGGCTCCTGCTGTCCCCCCACCTCGGCAACTCACTGGAAAGCGAAGGTGCTGCCGTAGAGTTTCTTGGCCGTGCGGAACCGCGCCTCCTTGGCCGGGGGGCTGCTGAGCAGGAGGAACTGGTGGGAGGTGTGCATGAACTTCAGCTGCTACCAGGGGAACAGGAAGAGCAGCGGCGGCACCGGCGGGCAGAGGACAGACAGACAGGCAGACAGACAGATCATGCACGGCTGCCTGGCCCCGTGTCCGGCCCAGCCCGGCTTCGGCTGCTCCGACACTGCCAGGAGAGCCTGTGGTATCACCCACCACACAGCCCATCCTCCATCCCATATACCCCATCCAGCCTCCCACACCTCCCAGGCTCAGACCACATCCCAAGGGATGCATCCTGTGGCCCAGACCTTTCTGTGGCCCACTCCATATCCTTACACACTTCATCCTACATCCCACAGCCCACAGCCTACATCCTGCATCCCACCTCCTGAACCCTTCAGCCCATCTCTGATATCCCACATTCCACACCCTCCATCCCCCAAATCCTGGCCAGGCCCCTTACCCTGCTGAGAGGCAGCTTGACGATGTGGGATCTGTTGCTGGAGATTATCCTTGGGAAGAGGAGGAAGAAGAGGAGGAGGAGGAAGGTCAGATAGGGTGGTCCCATGGTCCCCTGGGAGCAGGGCCAAGCTGGGAGCCAGAACTCGCCCCAATGCCATCGGGTGGTTGTGACCCCCCAGGAGAAAGGAGCTGAGAGAGTTGTGCCAAAGATGCCCAGCTGCCTCCCACTCTATCCCCTGTCACGGCAGATGTGGGGCAGCAGGGAGGGACGTGGGACAGTGGGATGGGGCCACAGCACTCTTGGCCTTACCACTGCAGGAGGGGATGGGCCAGAGGGTCCAGCTTGTCCATCTGCTTCTTGATCTCCAGATAGGATCCCTGGCAAAGACAGAGGGAGTGCAGAGGGTGCCACAGCACCCATCCAACTGTGGGTGGATGGAGATCAGCACCAAAATGCCACTCCAGGATTGGATCCCACACTGGGGGACGTGGGGGTGCGAGGCCACACCACATACCTGGGTCATCTCCCGGATGGACATCACGCTGTCCAGGGCCTTCTGCAGCCGCTCGTAGTTCTTCTTCTACATGTGGGGCAGGAGAGAGGTGGCCATCAGAGAGGTCCTTAGGGCTCCCCATGGCCCCTGCACCCCCCAGTGTGGGGCAGCATCGCCCTCAGTGCTTACCTTGGGGTTGAAGGCAAGAGTTTTGGGGTCGTTGGGGTCCACCACAGAGGGATAAGGCTCGAAGATGATGCTCTTGCGAGGGGACTCGAGGGCAGCGCGGCACATGGCCACCAGCAGGTCCACCACCTTGGGGCAGAGCGGGGGGTGAAGGGGCAGCCCCCCAAGGAGATGTTGGGGTCCCCACCGTGCGCATCCCCTACCTCGGCACCCGTGGCCACCTCCTCAGCTGCGCCCGACATGACGCCCAGGGTGTAGAAGGAGAAGACGCAGAGCTCCCGCGTGCACACAGCCGGCTGCGGAGGGACAGGAGTGTGGGGAGGGCTGGGACAGGGACACGGGGGCACAGCCCGCGCCCCGCTGGCCCCTGTCACCCCACCTTGAGCATGGAGCCGTTCTGGAAGACGTGCTGCTCGTCACACACCACGCAGTACTCGTTGAGCGTCGGGATCCGCTGCTCCGCGTACTTCATGATCTGAGGGCAGGACGGTGGGAGTCAGTCCCTGCACAGAGCTGGGAGCATGCTCCAGGCAGTGGGATGGGGATGAGTGGGATGTGGGGCAGTGGGGAGGATGCTCTGGGCAGCAGGGTGAGGATGAGCAGGACATGAGGCAGTGGGATGCGGAAAAGTGGGACACAGGGCAGCGGGAAGGATGCTCGGGGCAGAAGGATGAGGATGAGTGGGAAGGATGCTCTGGACAATGGGATGTGGAAAAGTGAGACATGGGGCAGTGGGAAAGATGCTCTGGGCAGCAGAATGAGGATGAGTAGGACATGGGGCAGCGGGGAGGATGCTCCAGGCAACAGGATGAGGGTGAGTGGGATGCAGGACTCTCACCTGGACGAGGAAGCCGTACTCCAGCGTAGGGATGTTCTTGCAGTGGCCACCGACCTGTGAGGGAGCCGGAGCGGAGCCAGCTGCGTCATCCCCTTTCCCACAGGCACCCCCAGCTCTGCATGGCACCGGCAGCCCCCAACCCCACTGGCACAGTGGGCCCCCCAATGTGCCAACCCCACCCCAGCACAGCAGGACCCCCAACATGCCAACATCCTCCAGCACAGCAGGACCTTCGATATGCCGACCTTCTCTAGCACAGCGGACCCTAAACATGCCAACCCCCACCGCCACAGCAGCACCCCCAACATGCCAACACCCCTCAGCACATCAGGATCTCTGACATGCCAACATCCTCCAGCACAGCAGGACCCCCGACATGTCAACCTTCCTCATCACAGCAGGACCTCTGACATGCCAACCTTCCCTGGCACAGCAGGACCCCTGACGTGCCAACCCCACCCACAGGGATGCAGCACCAAGAGGGGGTAAAGCACCACTGGGCCCCCTGGCTGGGCCCCAGCTCCCCAAGAGCACCCAAGGGTGCTGGGGACAAGAAACACAATAGGGGCTCCCCCCACCCCAGGGGGGCCCCAGCACCCCACAACTAGTGATCTGAGCCCAGAGGAGCCCCTGGCAAGGGAAAGGAGAGGAAAGCAAACCCCGAGGAGGGGCAGCACCCACCAGGATGTTGAAGGGTGCAACACCTGCCTGGGTGCTGGCAGGGGGGTAGCCGAAAACTTCCACCTTGGGGTTCTTCACCATGCAGGACACGGAGCGGTTCATCAGGCGGTTCACACGAGCCTCAGGGATGCCCAGTTTGCCCTTCAGCACCGAGTCTTGGATAACAGGGAAGCTGGGAGACCTGCGGGCACAGAACCCCCTGAGCACCCGTTTGTCACTGTCCCCTGCTCCTCCATCACCCGGCACCGAATTTATCCATCAGCTGGAGCAACCTTCACCTCCCCAGGCTCTGGTGGGGAGCAGCAGAGTCCAAGTGGGGAAACTGAGGCACAGTGCCAGGCTCCACCCAGGCTGAGGGCACGGAGGGCTGGCACCTTGGGGACAGTGACGGGGTCTTACTTGGGGATGGGGGAGAAGATGCTGAGGCCAGCGCGGAACTTCTTGATGGTGCCGCTCGTCTTGAACCAACTGTGCCGCTTCTCCTGCTGGGTCTTCAGGAAATCGTTGCTGAGGTGTTTCCATTGCTGGGATGTGAACATGCCCAGGATCCTGGCAGAGAGGTGGCATTGGTGCCCGAGCACCATGGGGGACAGCACCCGTGGGTGTGTTGGTGTCCCCCAAGCCTGCTGCTTGAGTGGTCCCAGTCACACCCCAGCTCCTTCTCTTCCCCACCCACAGCCGGTGCTGAGCCTGGCAGGGGTTTGTGTGGTGGAAAAAAGGTAGTGGTACAGGGACATGTGGCACATGGTCGGTTTGGGGGCAAAACAGGAACTCTGTGGGCCCTCCCCACCCCCTCAGGTGCCCAGTGTGTTTCAGCTCTTACTTCTTCAGCTGCAGACCCAGCCCGAAGCCCTCCTTGTTGGACGGCTGGAACACCTCGATGGACGGTTCTGTGGGGAGAGATGAGGACGTGTCATTGGTGCCACCGCTGTGCCCGTTCCCAGGGCACGGGGGACACCGTGTCCTGCCCATCCCCACTCACCAGGGCCATCGAGGTACTGGGAGAGGGAGAAGCGCAGGCGGAGGACGATGGGCTCCGTCCGCAGCACCTTCCACGCCGTCGCCACCTCCTCCTGCCGAGGGAGAGCCGCAGTTCAGCACAGCCGTGGGGACACAGCCAGGGAGGGGAATTTGGGGACCCCCTGGGTGTGTGTGCCCACCCTCCCTGTGCCAACGCTGCCGGGGGCACCCCGGGGACTCACATCGAGGAAGCTGATGTTCACGTGCAGGTCGATGTCCACGTCATCGATGGTCCCGTACTCCCTGTGAACACACGGTGCTGTGGCACAGGGAGGCTGGCACTGAGCCAGAACAGCAGCCCCGGGCCCACTGTGCCAGAGTGGGCAGACTCAGGGGACAGTGACAGGCATGTGTGGGTCCCTGTGTATCGAGTGTGTGTACCCTGAGACCAGGATGGCACAGGGGGAGTGCCCGGATTGCAGATGTGTGCCTGGGGATGGCACAGCTGGGTGCTCAGGAGTGCCATGCCCAAGCATGCACAGCCAGGTGCCCCAAGCATGGCACAGCTGGATGCCTGGAGATGTCACAGCCAGGTACCTTGTTAATACCATAGCAGGGTGTCCCACGGATGGCACAGCCGGGTGTCCCAGAGATGGCACAACTGGGTGTCTGGGAGTGCCACAGCTGGGTGCTCAACATGGCCACATGCATGGGGATGGCATGGCCAGGTGTGCTGGGGATGGCACAGGTGAGTTGCTCTAGAGATGGCACAGTCAGGTGTCCCAGGGACGGCACTGGCGGATGCCTGGGAGTGCCACAGGTGGGTGCCTCAGGGATGGCACTGCCAGGTGTCTGGTGATGCCATGGCCAGGTGCCCCAGGGATGGCACAGCTGGATGTTCTGGGAATGGGCTGGGTGCCCCAGGGATGGCACAGATGGGTACTTGGTGATGGCAAAGCCAGGTGCCCCAGGGATGGCACAGCTGGGTGCCTAGTGGATGCCATAGCTGGGTATCCTGGTGAGAGTGTGTCTGAGGGACGGCACAGCCAGGTGACCTGGGAATGTCATGGCCAGGTGCCCAGAAGATGCCATTGCCAGGTGTTCTGGGAATACCAGAGCCTGGTGCCCTGGGGATGCCATGGGCGGGTGCCCAGGGATGACACATCTAAGTGCCTGGGCATGGCACAGTTGGGTACCCAGGGATGGCACAGTCAGGTGACTGGGCATGGCACAACTGAATGCCCAGGGATGGCACAGGTGGGTGCAGCACGGTTGGGTGCCCAGGAATGGCACAGCCGGTGTCCTGGGCACAGCACAGTTGGGTACCCAGGGACGGCACAACTGGATGCCCAGTGATGCCATGGGCAGGTGACCCAGTGATGCCACAGCCGGGTGTCCTGGGTACAGCACCCACCTGACGGCCACGGCATTCTCGCTGTAGATCTCCTTCACCGCCTCGATGTCGGCGTCCAGCTGCGGGTGCCGGTACAGGTCGGCGGCGCAGGTCCCCTGCGGCACAGCCCCCACGGCACCGTCAGACACGGAGCCCCCGCAGCCCCAGGCTCGGGATCGCGCTCGGGCCGGAGGTCCCCGACCCCCTCACTGCCCTGTGGGAGTCAGCACCCACCTGGACGCCGTAGAGGAACTCCTCGGACTCATTGTCCCCGTCGGAGTCATCGTCCGTCCAGTACTGGCCCTTGAGGTCCTGGGGGCAGAGGGGTGGGGGGCAGCAGATTAGGTGGGCACAAGGCTGGGGGAGAGGAGATGGCGAGAGGGTTGGGATGTGGTTTGGGGGAGGCAGATTAACAAGGAGTGAACAAAGGGGAGCAAACTGGGGAAGCTGGGTCTGGAGGGGGTTGGGGGCAGTGAACTGGGGGAACATTTAGGGAAGCAGGTTGGGGGAACAGTGGGATAGGGAGGAGGATGAGAGCAGCAGGATGGAGGGAGTGTTTTGGGGGGCAGCAGGATGGGGATGTGGGATGGGGGCAGTGGGATGCAGGGAGCGAGATGGGAAGAATAATTTTGGGGGCAGCAGAATGGAGGAGCAGGTTGGGGGAGGCAGGACGGGGCAGCAGATTAGAGGGGAGCAGGTTGGGGACAGTGGAATGGGGACAGCAGGATGGGGGAACAGGATGGGAACAGTGGGATGAGGGAGCAGGATGGGAGAACAGGATAGGGACAACAGGATGAAGGAGCAGGATGAGGACAGTGGAATGGAGGAGTAGGGTGGGGGAGTGGGATGGAGGAGCAGGATGGAGGAAGAGGATGGGGACTGCAGGATGGGGACAAAAGGATGGGGAAACAGGGTGGGACTGCAGGATGGTGGAACAGGATGGGGACAGCAGGATGGGGACAGTGGGATGGGGGAGAAAGATGGGGACAGTGGGATGGAGGAGCAGGTTGGGACAGTTGGGATGGAGGAGCAAGATGGGGGAGCAGGATGGGACTGCAAGTTGGGGGAACAGGATGGGGACCGTGGGATGGAGAAACAGGATCGGGGAGCAGGATGGGACAACAGGATGGGGATGGGGGCATGGGGTGCAGGATGGGCACAATGGGATGGGGGAGTGGGATGGGGGAGCAAGATGGGGACAGCAGGATGGGGGAGCAGGATGGGATAACAGGATGGAGGAGCAGGATGGGGACAGCAGGATGGGGTAAAAGAATGGGGACATCAGGATGGGGGAGCAGGATGGGGGAGCAGGATGGGGACAGTAAGATGGGGAACAGGAGGGGGGAGTAGGATGGGGACCCCGCACGGAGCTGCTGAGCGGGCCCCGACCGATCGCGATGGGGGTGGTCCCTCTCCCACCGGCCCCATTGCCGCCCCGAGCCGAGGGACAGCGGGACACGGGGGGACACAGGGGAGCACGGGGATACCCGGGGGGTCACCGAGGGCCGCTGCCCCATCGCCCGCCCCGCGCCCCCCTTAGGCCCGTCCCGCCGCCCCCCCGCCCCGGGCGCGCTCGCCCCGCGGGCCGCGCCGGGCTGTGGCCGTGCCCCGTGCCCCGTGTCCCCGCGTCCCCCCGGCCCTCACCATGTCAGCGCGGCCTGGCCGGCGCGGGCGCCGCCGCCATTGCTGCCGGGGGGCGGCCGGCCTGACGTCACACCGCGTCACCGGGCAACGCGCCCGTGACGTCACCGCCGGGACCCCCCGGGACCCCCCGGCTGGGCCCGGGGGAGCCGCCACAGCGGGGACGCGCAGGGCTGGGGGGTCCGCAGTGACCCCAGGGTCCGCAGGACAGGCTGCTCCTGGTCCCAGTTCGGCACCACCGAGGCCCCCAGCACAAGGTCCCCCATGGGGTGGCCGTGTTGGGGCCCCCCACAGTGTCCCCATGGGCCAGCAACGGGGTCTCCAGAGTCCCCAGTACACTGTCCCCAGCATCCCCGGCAGAGTCCCCACGGTACCAGCACCGGGTGACCATTTTTAGTCCACCCCTGGGCTGTCACAGTGTCCCCACAGCCCACCCCAGTGTCCCCAGTGTCCCCAGTACAGGGGCCCGGCATGCCCAGTACAGGATCTCTACACGATCCCGGTATAGGGTGACAATTTTGGATCCCCAGATGGCTGTCACGGTGTCCCCACACCCCAGGACAGAGCCCCCAGTGTTCCCAGTACACAGCCCCCAGTGCACCCAGTACATGGTCCCCAGCATTCCCAGTACAGGATCCCCTCATGATCCCAATACAGGGTGGCAATTTTGGGTCCCCCACGGCTGTCACAATGCCCCCACAGCCCAGCACAGTGTCCATGTTGCAGGTCCTTGTGTCAATAGTGTGTCCCCAGTGTCCCCATGATCCCAGTGGAGCAGCTGCAATGGGTCACCAATAAATGTCCCCATAGTCCCAGGACAATGTCCCATCATCTCCAGCATGGGGTCCCCAGTATCCCCAGCCCTGGGCCCTCATGGATCTGGCACAGGGCATCCCTGTTGGGTGCCCACCAAGTTGGCATGTTGTCCCCTGTGTCCCCAGCACAGCGTCCCCACCATCTCCATCACGGTGTCCCCTGTGTCCCCAGCATGGCGTTGGCACGGCCCCACTACAGAGCATCCACACTGCACCCCCAATGTGCCCACTGGAGGGTCTCAGGACCCTACAACAGCACCCCAAAATGCCCAGCCCCACAAAGAGAGGGACTCCTGAGGACCCACAGGTGGCTTTGGGGGTGTGAATTGAGGGGATGGTGTGAGCTGGGGAGATGATGTGAGTTGGGGGGTTTAGTTAGGGGGTCGTGTGAGTTGGGAAGGATGGTGTGAGTTTGGGGGACAATGTGAATGGAGGGGATGGTGTGAGTTGCAGTGGGACAGCCTGAGTTGAGGGGACAGTGTGAGTTGGGGGGGCAGTGTGAGTTGGGGGGGCAGTGTGCCTTGGGGAGTGTGTGAGTTGGGGGTGTGTGAACTGGGGGGCAGTGTGAGTTGGGGGGTGGTGTGAATTGGAGGGTGTGAGTTGGGGGTCGGTGTGAGTTGGGGGGGATGTGAATTGTGGGGATGATGTGAACTGGGGAGTGGTTGAGTTGGGAGACTGTGAGTTGGAGGGCGCTGCCCCTTTAAGAGCAGCGGCCCCTTTAAGGCGGTGTCCACTCTCCGTCCGCGCGCGCGGCGGCTGCACCGTCTCCTCATTGGCCGGTCGGGCGCGTGCAATTCTCAGCGCCTCCCCCGCGCCTTGTGCGTCCGCCGGTGAAAGGAGTCCCGGCGCCCCACCCTTGTGTCTCCCGGCGGGGCGGGCGGCGGAGGGATCCGCAGGAGGCGGTGGTTCGGCCGGCCGGGATCACCTTGACGGGGCGCGGGGGCGGCGCGCAGAGCGGCGGCGGCGCTTGGAGAGGCAGCAGCGATTCGTGACGCGGCTGAGCGGCGGCAGGTAACGGCGGCCTGAGGGGCGGCCGCGGTGGTACCGCCGTTATCCCCGTTAACTGCCGCCGGCAGAGGGGCCCCCTCAGGCGGCGGCTGAGGGGAGGGGGCGCGCGCCCCATGGGACGGTTGGGGGCCGGAGGGGCGCGCGGGGGGCTCGCGGTGCCGAGCACGTGGCCTGCGGCCGCCCTGGCCGCGCGGCCCTCCCGAGCATCCCCCGAGACCCCGCAGCGGGGAACGCCCGCTTCGAACATCCCCCCTCGTGGACCCGCACCGGGAACCGCCCGCTCTGAGCATCCCCCCCACGACCCCGCACCGGGAACCCCCCCGCACTTGGGAAACTTCGCTCCGAGCATCCTCCCGCGACCCCACACCGGGCACCTCCCGCGACCCCACACCGGGCACCTCCCGCGACCCCACACCGGGCACCTCCCGCGACCCCACACCGGGCACCGCCCGCTCCGGGCACGGGGAGGCGCGGGGGGGTCGGTCCGTGGGGCCGGGGCAGCGCACGGGGGATGGCCGCGCGGTTACACGGAGCGCGGGGCTGGGTGGCAGCTCCCGGCTGGGTCCTGCTGGCCGGGCTGTGCCCGAGGAGCCGCCAGAGGCTGAGTCAGAGGCAGCCGGGGCCAGTCCGGCTCCCCCCCCCGCCCGCACTCACGTAAGAGCCGGCGGTTCCCTCGAGCGGCTCTGACTTTAAATCAGTGAGCGGCTCGCTGCGCTCGCCAGTGATGCTGCAGCCTCTTCCCGCCCCCCTCCCCCGCAAAGATAATTAATCTTCCGCCATAATTGTGCCTGCTTAAACGCGTCCAGTTGATTTGGACAGTCTCTTGAACTGTGCAAACTTCTGAAACGTGTTTAAACCCTCTGTGTGGGGCTACCAGGGCATGAATAGGGCTTTTGTCGGCGGACAATGGCAACCTCCCGACTGTCTCCTCAGACTAAGAAAAGTAGAATGCAATCTCTGAAAACCTGCTTTGTCCTGATAAGGGAATTTAGTATCGTCGAGGCCCAGGTTAACAAAAAAATCAGTGTTTTACAGAGGTTTTTGTGATGCTAATGTGTTAACTTTCTTACTGCTGCTCATCATATCTTGCCTTGGCTCAAAGGTAGGATGACAAAGAGGTTTTTTGGTTACTTAGACACCTCTTGGGACTTGTCGTACAACCAGGAGTGCTTAATTAAAAAAAAATCACTCCAAAGCGCATCATTTCATGCCCGATATCCTGTTTATAAAGCAGAATTTTAGGCTAATTTAGAGGAGTTTGATGGCCCAATGAGCCTGGCTGATGCCGGCTGGTTTCCAGCCCATCACCGGATTAAGCGAGAGGTTTTTGTGCCGAGGCAGGAAGCGCTGCTGGGAGCCACGTGCTTGAACCGGGGACTTCTGCCTGTGAAACCCTTCCGAGAAACTTCGTTTTCGGTAGATAAGCACCCTGGGGAGTCTGCGGTAGCCTGCATTTTTTTGATTACCTGCTCCTTTATCCACCAGAAGCTGTAAATATTATTAAAACCTTCATTTCTTGCCGTTAGCCCGCGTGATCCGCCACCGGCCTTAATTCCCTTTGCACCCGCCAAGCTGATAATTGAATTTGGTGGGAACAAGACGTTTCCCAGGCCGGACGGAGCACGTGCCGCTCCTTTATCTCCCGTTGTTTTCCCAGGGGAAGATGGAGCCGCAGCATGTGGTGATGGATGGCACGTAGGGAATGGGGCTGCAGTACCGGGGCGCTACCACGTGCAGCGACCTTCATCCTGGAGTGGGCGTGCAGCGCAGGGAGCTACACTTCCACCTGTTTAAATGTTAAAAAAAAGACCCAAAGCTTCCTTTTATCATGTAAAGCAGGTTTATACAGCTTGCCTGAAGGCACCCAGGTGCTTTTTGCCGGGCTGAAAGGCTCCTTGTCCTCTGCAAGGTTAAGCCTGTAGGTGTGTCCTGCAAATACCCTCGAGATAAGTCTTTCTCCTCACCAAACATCCGATGCTTGTCACCTCCTCTCCTTATTTTTTTTAGTTAAGCCTACTCTGTGCGTTTGCCTTGCGGGGAGGGCAGCTCTGCTGAGCCAGCAGCACACAGGGAAAGTGCTGCTGTCTCCAGGGCCCGACTTTCCTTTTCCATTGCCTAAAAGCTGGAGAGCGATCCCTTTTGTGGGGCTCTCTTCCCGTGGATCCCCAGCTCGCTGCGGGGGGAAGCTTTGGCCAGCCAGGAGCAGGTGGTGGCTTCTGGGTCCCATCCAGGCTTGCAGAAAAGGGGTGGTGTTTTGGGGTGGCCATTTTGTACTTACGTAACGTCGCGACACCACCTCGTGCTGTGCTCCTTCCCTCAAGAGGGGATGCCAAGCAGCTGCATTTCTCTGTTGCTGAGTGCCTTTCGCCTCTGGAATGAGCAAAGCTGATGTTTTCGTAATCTTTTTTTGGCAATCTGAAGGCCTGCCTGGTTTCATAACCCTGGCCTAAGCACTAACTCAAACCATTTCTGCCTCTAGCTGAGGGCCCTGGGCATGAGCAGCGTCATTCTGCAGCATCAGAGAGGTTGTGTAAGTGAGGCTGAGCTGTAAATCCAGAATCATCACCCCCCCAGGAGCACCCCGCCCCCCTTCTCGCTGCAGTTCCTCCAGGCAGTGACACAGCTCTGCCGGTGTGGCCTGGGGACAGTCCCAGTCCCTGCTGGAGCTTCCACTTCCCGTTGTCACCGATAACAGACTTGGCCCTGGGTGGGGATTGCCGGGGTTGGGGTTGCTGCTCCTTTCTCCATCCCCAAGGGCACATCTGGAGGTGCTGTGATTTTAGGCTTTCTTGGCTGACCAGTGGGGTGAGCTGGCTGGAATTAGTCACCTGGCACTGCAAAACCAGTCCTGACTTCAAACGGCTCATTCTGGAATATTCAGGAGCTGCGGAGATACCAGACATCATTGAGATGCCCTGCCTGTAGCACAGGCAGCCCAAGTAATAAACTTGGGGATTTAATCATTATTCCTCAAGGAAGGAAGTCAGATTTATTCAGTGCTGGAAGCATACAGGCTTTGTAGGGTATTGCTTACCCCCCTTCTGTGCTCAGCCCAGACTGGGAACTCTGTTTTCAGGTGTCCTTGAAGTCCTTGCTCCTCTGATTTTAAAAAAAGCAGAGTGGTGGGAAATGCCAGACATTCCTGTTATAAATATAAGACTGGTCATTCCAGTAGAATTCAATCGCTGCTTTGTAAATGTGCTGTGATGGGAGGCCGGAGGGAGCACTAAGAAGTGAATTTTGCTGGTCGTGGGCCTGGCACTGGGGACAGATGGGTGTTTGGGACACTTTTTGGCTCCTGCGTTTCTGCTCTCGCCCCTGGACAAGGTCATGATGTCTCCAGTTACCTTTTCTGAGCTCACTGAACTGCTGGAAAGTTATGAAGGAGATTCTGACTGGGAAGTGAACTTTTCCTTTCTCTTTATAAAAACTTTAGAGGGCTTAAAGTTGTATTTGCAAATGACTTGAGTGAGTGGGGGATCTCCATGAGGCAGGGAGAGTTCACCTGGCTATTGTTATAAACTTCCAAGTCACGCTGTGAGTGCAGTTTCTGTGTCAGGATCCCGTTGTTCCCTATTCCAGTTTCTGTGTCAGGATCCCGTTTTTCCCTATTCCTCGTGTTCCCAGAAGCTGTGCAGACCTGCTTGCCTGTGCGTGGAGGTGATTTCCCAGCAAAGGCTTGTTGGTTTTGGCATCTAGAGAAGCCGGCGCTGCGCTGCAGGTGTCGGAGGATGCAGCAGCAAGTGTTAGAGTGCTGAAACAACAATGTTTCAGGGCTGACCAGAGGGTTTTCCTATAATAATGAGTCTTCGTTGGGCTTTTCATGTGGGCAGACCTTCGTGTAGTGACTCCAGTGAATCAGCAGCTTCTGGCAGGGCTGAGGGGAAAGAGGCTTTGCCAGGTCAAATTATGGTTTTGTGTGGCCTGGGCGCCCTGTGCCGCATGGCAGCGGCGATGGTGAGTCAGGGCTGGCTGCGCGAGGAGCAGGACGTGAGCTACGTGAGGAAGGGCTGCGGAGCAGGGGAGGAGCCGCTGCGGCACCGGCTGGCTCAGGGCAGGCCGAGAGGGCACGGCTGTCCTTCTCAGCTCTGACAGAGATTTTGGGCCCGTTAGTGCCTCTGTCAGAGCTGAGCCTGCTGAGCTGGTGTGTGCCTCTCACATGCTCGATGGGTTACTGGGGGGCTTTATCTGCCTGGAGTGGGCAGAACAAAAACCCTGCTCAGTCCCTGCTCTGTCCCAGCCTTCAGCTGAGCCACAACCCACATTTCTACAAGCACATCTTGTAGAAGGCAGCTCATGCCTGCTGTGAATATCCCCTGCATGCCCAGGGGATGGAGTTTGAAGTCAGACCAATATTTGAAGCCAAAATGTGTGATCTGTCCATGCCAGTAGCCACCACCTTGCATCCCTCCCTTACCAAGGCTTTTGGATTCTCACCTGGGCAGGTCCAAGAAACAAAGAGCTTTTAGTTGCCGCTTCTACCTGAGAACAAAATTACTGCAATTAGAAATGCCTGGGGGCACCAGCACTGCTGGGAAATGAGTGTCCTGCCATCCCAGTGGACAGTTAAGCTTCAGCTCAGCTTCCTCCTGGGGTTATGGGCTGTTCCTGCTGTTGTGGGGATGCTCTAGTCCTGAGGAGCCAAGCAGCCTGAGTTCAGAGAGGTTTTTTAATCCAAATTTTGCAAAAATAACCAGTTTTAAACTTTATGTTGGTTTTCAGCTGCCCTGGGTGAGAAGGAGTGGAGGGGGCAGGGGAGACCCGCAGTGTCTTCCGTCGAAGAGGGACTTTGAACGTTTTAAAGAAATCTTCAGTCTTTTACGTGTTCTTTGCCAAGGTGTTGTGTTTAATCAACTCAAGTCTGCTTGCTTGTCCAGGCTTAGAGACTGGGGTTTAGGCTTAGGCAGGCTTTGCCACGATTAGGTGCTCTGGGCAGAGGATTGCCCGTGTCCGGGCATGCCGCAGTCACGCCAGTGCCGAGCTGCCCCGGTCCCGGCTGGGATGGGAAGAGCAGTCGAGGCTTGTAGAGGAATGACTGGAGAGCTGGGAGGGAGGAGGCAGAACCTCTGCCTGCGCACTCAAGTGCTTGAATTTTGTTGCGTTGTGTAGCTCCAAGGGAAGACTGGCAATGAAGAGAAGCTATGAAGGGAACATCTGCATAGAAGGCAGGTGAGCTTTGCGTGGTCCATGTGGGGGATGACATGGAAATAGAAATGTGTCTTGCCTGTTAAGACTCTCAAGTAGGAACATAAAGTCTGACCCAGTAGCAGCTTTCTCGTTACCTCCATATTCATCACGTGGGTGTGTTGGTGTCTCTGCTTGCTGGGCAGGTCTTGGTGATTCCCAAACCTGGCACCGCTTTCTTCCCTTCCAGACACAGGAATCGAGCAACCATGTCGAAGCACCATGATGCAGGGACCGCTTTCATCCAGACTCAGCAGCTCCATGCTGCCATGGCAGACACCTTCCTGGAGCACATGTGCCGCCTGGACATCGACTCGGAGCCCACCACTGCCAGGAACACTGGCATCATCTGCACCATTGGTAGGTGATTCCTGGATAGGGGAGAATTGCAACAAGAACCCAAACCTGTTAGGGAAATTGTGAGAGGGATCCAGCTTTCATCCCTTGCCAGGGCTGAACTTGTGTGGTGAAGGAACATGACTTTCCCATGTTTGCCTAACCCATGGTACTGCTGGGAGTGATTCCAGTACCCAGGGAAATGGGAATTGCTTGGGTTCTGTGGGCAAGTTAAAACAACCTTTGCTGCTGCAGTGCTGAGCAAGCCTGTATCCAGTTACCTTTTCTCTTCCACATGAAACAGCTTGGTGTGTGTGGGTTATCTCATTATTTTTACAAAGTTAATGTTCAAACTGTTTCTTCCTCCTAGGCCCAGCCTCCCGCTCCGTGGAGAAGCTGAAGGAAATGATTAAATCTGGAATGAATGTTGCCCGCCTCAACTTCTCTCACGGCACCCATGAGGTAAGGGTGGGATCTGAGCTCATACAGCCCTGATTGGGCTGTGTGTGTGTCTGCTGCCCATGTCCCTTATGGAAGAGGGAAATCCAGCTTTACCCAGACCAGCCTTGGTGTGGGAAAGCAAAACAGCTCTGCTTTTGGGGAAAGCACACTGTACATACCGAGCCTGCGTAATTGCTGATAACATTTAGGTGTGTTTTCTGAGCCATTTTGAAAGCAGTTCAGGTTGGTTCCACGCCCTTCCCTGTACCAGGAAGCCAGGTAACTGGGATTTGGCACTGTGTGCCAACTGCTTGCCATGAAATACTTCAGTTTTTCCTCATATGCTGCTGTTCACTGCACAAAGAAGTAGCAGAAGCCGAAAACACCTGCCCCTGTTTTGCTGCTGCTGTTTTGCACCTCAGCAGGAGGTCACACTATCAGTTCATCTCACTTCTCATTTCATTGCTGGGGATTTTGCAAGCAGGTCATTAGTGAATAACCCTGTCTCAAAAGGGATCCCTTAGTGATTTGATGTAATTACTTTGCCCGGTGGGAAGAATGAACTGCTGAGTTTTCTGGCTCACCAGCTGCTCCAGTTGCATTCCTGGCTCTCAGGAGGGTCCTGGGACGTGGTGTGGTGACCTTAGAAGAGTAAGGTCAAAAGCAACCAACATTCTCCATGATAGACAAGCTCTTACTGCTATAAATAGCTGAGGTCCTTAGTGATACTGGGAGAGTTGAGGATCCCATTCCAGGTTGCCTTTCTGCTGAGTTTTTTTTTTTTTAACCCTGACTCCTTTCCAGCTCTCAAAATGTCACCCAGTAGCAGCTGTAGGTGACTTTACTTACTGACCCGTATGCCTCGTGGTGTGTAACAGCTTGGCCTCTCACCCTCACTGGCCTTTAAAGGGCATAAGGCAGTGTCAGAATTGACACTTAACTGGGGGCAACTGTCAGACCTTGACTAAACACCCTGGGATAGCATCTGTGCAGGGCCTGCAGTTGGGAAATCTGCTTGGAGAAAGCGTGGAGCAACTCTGCCTCCTGGTAGTAAAATCCTGCAGCTGGGTGGCTCTTGGGCCAGGTGACGCATCAGGGAGTTGGTGGCCAGGCTGAAACTGGGAATTTTCACACCGTTACTGCCCAGCAGAGTGGCTGCTGTGGTCTGTGAGCTTGTTGGCTGAGGTTGAGGACAGGGAGTGTGGCTTTGGGTGAGGTCTAATTGCACATTTCAAACAGATGAGGTTGGGTTACTGCAGGCTCTGGTCCAGCTGTCATCTCTTGTGGAGTGGGACCATCAGCTGTAACCAGTCCTAAGTTTGTGTCCCCTCTTGGTTTCTCATAAGCTGCAGTTTCCAGTGAAGCCCCACAGAGTTTTTGTCTGTCACAAGTGCTTCAGTTCTGGTGTCCACCCCAAAGTATTTACTGGGGATTCAACTTTGACAGAGGTGCTTTGGCACCTGCCTGCCACCCTTTTACATAGAGTAAAAATGGCTTTTACTTCCAGCTCTGCCTGCATTCCCATTCTGCATATATAACTTTTCAGGAAGTCAGGCTGAGTCAGTCCTTGATATCAAACTAAAATGGAAAAATCCCAGATGCCTGGGATCAGATAAGTTTAATGGGACCATTCAGGCATGGTTTCTGGTTTCTGTGCTGCATCCCAGGCTGCGGTGCCTGGAAGGGTCAGGGCCATCTCAGTCCCAGCTCACACATTCAGTCAATAAACTTAATCATTTTCCTGTCCTGAGGAGTTATCAGGTGTTGGTTATCTCTGGCCAAGGGCACACAAGTGAACTTTAGCGCGGCTTTTTCCAGCCTCACCTTCCTGGCACTGGATTATTGCCCCTGAGATACTGAGGTTGGTGGGCAGGGCTCATGTTGAGGGCATGAGTGTCACGAGGCAGATGGATGTTCCAGGTGAAGTCAGATCAAAGGGAGCCAGGTGTTTCAGGCGAGTCAGGTCAAACTCTGTCACTATGGATACAGAGAGGGGAAAGGGTATTTCTTATCTACAACAGTCTGTCAAGTGTTACACAACTCTTCTAGTTGCAAATAGTTCAGGTTATCTCTTAATGTTGTTTGAACAAGTAAAATGAACTGATCTGCTGGCCATTCAAAGCACATTTGAGGGATTAGGATGTGATTTTTCCCAGGAAACTGTCCCAAAACTGGCAGCATTAGCAAAACGCTCTTATACATGTGTAGGTTTGGAAGCCAGGTTTGTGGTGCTGCAGCATTGAACTCCTGCTGTGATTGCTTTGGCTTCTGAAATAAAATGTAAATATATACATGGATAACATCCCCTTTGCAAATCCTTTATCACTTGGGGAAATTTCAGCCAAAGAGATTGTGAAAGGCTTGTCCACCTGTGGGACTGATTGTGGGTCAGGCTAGAAGTGTGTGTGGGAGTTGGTAATGAAGGGAGTGGGGAATGGCCTCTTCCCTTTGGTGCCCTGAATGGGGGAGGAGCACAGGCACGCGTGAGAGTGGCTTAGCTGTGACGTTCTTCTGCCATCCAGGTGTCTTTCCATGCACACAGTTATCCATCTGATGATGTTCTGCTGTGTTGAATAGAGAGGTGTTCAGCAAAACTTTTGGAAATGTCGCTCCTAAAGGCCTGCTGGTTGATAAACCACCTTCAATTGGCGAGCGTGTCTCCTGATGGAAAATCACTTCAGCCGGGCCTCTGGGCTTCTCCTTCAGTTGTCCTTCTGGAATTAGAACTGAGGGCACAGCCAGATAATTTCCAGACTACCTTCATGACAGGAAGGCCTTATCCTTACACTCTGGTTTTCTGGAAGCTTAGTCTGGATTAAATTTTGAAGGTAGAACTGAAATTGAGCATCATGTGAAAGCAAAGCTCTCAGCTTGGGCGGTGTCTCAGAATCTTTTCCATAAGCAGTGGAGTAGAAATGGTCTGAACATTCCCATCTCTTTTTCCTTGCCAGTATCATGAGGGCACAATCAAGAACGTGCGAGAAGCCACAGAGAGCTTTGCCTCTGATCCCATCACCTACAGACCTGTGGCTATTGCACTGGACACCAAGGGACCTGAAATCCGAACTGGACTCATTAAGGGAGTAAGTTGCTCATTTTTTTATCCCACACTCTTCACCTCATGAGACTAGTTATGCTAAGCTCGTGGCCTTTTCCAAACAAAAAATATCCTAGGAAACGAGGTAACGCAACACCTACCAAAAGTTTGGATGAACTGCTGCAGGCTGGGAGGTAGTTGTGTGCTGGTTTTTCCTGGTTTTGCTGACACACATTTTGACACCCAGAGTGGCACAGCAGAAGTGGAGCTGAAGAAGGGCTCACCACTCAAAGTGACCCTGGACGATGCCTTCATGGAGAAGTGCGACGAGAACACGCTGTGGCTGGACTACAAGAATCTCATCAAGGTCGTAGATGTTGGCAGCAAAATCTACGTGGATGACGGTCTGATTTCCTTGGTGGTTAGGGAGAAAGGTGGGTAACAGCCATTCCAGTTATGCCTGCTTGGTTTTTTCTTGGAACATGTTTGTGCTTTCCCTCCAGTAACTGCTTTTTAGCTTGCAGTTG